>NC_134116.1:12024626-12327656 GCF_040939455.1 Microcebus murinus
TTGTTTGTTTTTCCATTTTTGTAGACTGTCTCTGTGCCAAGTATTAGCCTGAGGTGTAAACTTTTTTCTTCTCCAGCATTTTCTGAGCCTGTGTTTACCCACTGTGCATGCACAGTGACATTCTAATTTCCCTTGTGTATATATATTTGCTTTTGAATGTCCTTTTCTTCAATGTCTGGCTCCCAAAAGAAGAAAAAGAAAAAAGTAAAAGGAGAAAATATAAGGTACTTCCCCTTTAAATACCTTGGAAGCCACCTTAGCCAGGAAAGAGGAGCTTACAATAAAAGAAGAGGTGCAATAACAATAACCACTACCTCTTTGTTCCTCTGTGATCAGAAGCAGCAATTAGTGATCCGAGCCCAGATTCCTGATATTTGGTGGGCAAGACTGTTTTTTCCCGCCCTGGTTTTTGCAATATTTATGGTAGCTGCTCCAGGAACAAGTGCACCACTGCTTGCTATGGAATTGACAGCTGGCAGCTGAAGATCTGCTCTTGTGCTAAGAGGTGAAATTGACCAAAACTAACAACAATTTATAGTCTAAACCTTTTTCTGGAAGTTGCATGCTCAAGTATGACCCTAGAATTTGCTTTCAATCGACTACAGAATTTCAAAATATTTATATCGGACAGATTCTGCTAGTACAATTTTTTTTTTTCTATGCGAGGAAACAGATTTCTGGTGTTACCTACCATACCATCTTCCTAGAATCCTCTCTTCCCAAACTTTTTATATCATCATTTCTGTAGTTGTGGTCAAAGAATCTATCTTTTAACCATTTCTTTAGGTGTATCTTTGGCTACCTTAAGTTTTCAAGCCAGAGTTAGCCCTCCCTACCCTCAGTTTAAAATGAAGTTATCATGAAAACATTTGGTTTTAAGTGTAGTTCCCGTATAATTTATTTTACAAACCAGAAAAAAAGTGAGAGTAAAAAGAGGTGCTCTTAATAATTCATCTGTAGTAATAAATGTGGACTGGAACTATCTGAGACAGTTTTATTTTGAGGAACACTTAGATAAAAGCATGCTTTGGGAAATTTCTTCAGGGGGTGTGACTAATATAATTCTGTCAAAATTTTGCATCGAAATCTTGACTTTCATAGTGACATGACATTTATAAAGTCCAGGTATTCATATGTAATAACTTTGAAACATTTCTTTGCTAAGGATTTTATTTCAATCACAATAGCTTTAGACATATTGAATCCATATAATGCTATATAAATTTCAGTCATTTTAATATTTCATTTATTTCTATATATTTAATGTATAAGAAATACAGTGGTTTTCTGTTACTAACTTCCAATTAATCTCCCTCGAAAGACTGGTAAAATTTCCTACCCAGGGCATATTGTCTTTTTATGCCATCCGAATTTTTTCAGTCCTTTTCTATGGGTACCCTGCTGTCCTTGTTCCATATCATCTTGGATGGGATTGATCTCTTCCTTATGTTAGAGTAAATATTATTATTTTCATAAAGTCTTGGTTTTCTCATTGGAAAATTCTCAAATAAAACCTTATAACCGAGTCTTTACAATGCTGTTGCCAACTTTGCATCTTTTAAGAAAGAGCTTTTGCTAGAGGGCAATTGTGCAGTGGGATGGATGCTTGTGCCTGTGTGAAAAATGACATTTTAAATGCTGTGTGTGTGGAGAAGAGTAACCAGTCTGGATTTAATTGAATGCTAAACTGGCTTTCCATTTGGAAAAAATTTAGATGCTATAGTAATTCTTGTATAAGAGCATTAAACATCTCTTCTTAAATAAAGTACCTCAAGGGATATTATGATAGCTATAATTGTTTATGAGGGAAATATTCACTCCTGAAGAACTTGGGTATTGACAAGAACTTGGAAAAGGAACAACAAGAAATATCCAACTGTGCTTCAGCATGGAAAATATAGTTACATTGCAGGGTCATTGGATTTTAGTTACGGATTGAACAATCCAAGCAGTACAAAGAAATATACATAAGGATAATCAGAACTTTGTGAAATATGACTGTTCTATTTGAATTTGGCCTTGAAACAATATACTCTAAATAGATTTGCTATCAAATGAATGTTGTAACTACCAGGCTTGTGATTACCTGACAGTTAGTATTCTATTTTTCCCTTAACTAGTAGGAACTAGCCACAATGAATTCTTGCCCCCAATTTTTTTTTTTTTTTCATACTGGCTGAACTATAGTATTTCTTATTTGCAGTCTATGATTGTTGCACTTTTTTTTATTTCCCGTTTTTAGATGGGCTGAAGAACTCCCATGTAGCTCTATCCAGCTGTACCTGCGTGGCTGCTGTCCAAAGCCCCACATAGGTGCTCAGTTTCTTGAGTATTACCATGGTCCTGAGAAAGCGCCCTAATTCATGCCACCAAAAATTGGTGAGCCTTTGTCTTCTGTGGAAGAGGTAGAGAATTCCAGTATCAATACATTATTTAGCATCATATCCTTCAAACTTTGTTTCTTAATTACTGTGCACTATAACATTTTCAAATTGCCTTTCTTGGCTTATACATTTTATTAATAGATATGAAGTGTTTGTATTTGTGATTAATTAAATCCCCCAGTTTTCTTTGCTTGTTCTTGCTTTGATGAGCTACTATGCTATGTTTGACAGATAGTAGAAAAGAGATTGCATTGGCAAAATATAAGAAGACATACTTGCAGTAACATGCAAGGAAATGAAAAATATGTGTATGATAACAGACAGTGAATTAATGAACATTAAAAAATTCTGGCTGCCAAATAGAACATGTGCTTTATCAATAGGATGCCAATAATGTGGATGTCTTACTTACTTTTTATTTTATTATACTTGTTTGGTTTAGATGTGGCTTTTGACCATTTCTGCATAATTTTAACAAAATAGATTTAGCTACATTAAAATCATCCTAAAAATAATTTGCTGTGATGCATTTTAAAGGTCGTGCTATCTGTGATGACAGCATGTTTTTGTAGTTAAATCTTGGGAGAGGCAGCAAGGAGATATGGGAGCTAATGCAAAATTATCCTTACTAGCAAGGTCTTCTTGGGCTGGCCATATATCCTGTGAATCCTAACTGACCCTTTAGCTTTCACACCTGTCATTTCCCCAAAGCTATCACTGAGCAGAAAGTGAAGCTTATCATTTTCAGTTCTGGTAGAGGAGGCTATGCAATCAGAGCTGTGAAAATGAATGAGCATAGCTTCAAACATTTCTTTTATAGAAACTTAGCCTTTGGGTTTAGGGCTATGTAAAATGAAGTGGAATGTGGGTAATCGATATGAACTCAAACATAAAAAATATCCTCAAGTAATTCAAAGGTATCAAAGGTTCAATGGTATAAAAATACCTCTCTAGTCCTTATGATGAGCAGAAAAGAGAAAGCCCTTGTAAGTGGCTCAGTGAGATGACAGGTCTAAGTCTAGATTCCTGTGAAGCTCAACATTATAATAAAAATTCTGAAAGGTACTCAGGGAATTTCTTGTGATCATTTTCATGTATTCTGTACATAATTAATTGTATTTTTTGTATTTTCTTCCAACAATTGTCCATGTAAAACTATAACTTTAGAAAGACTGTTAGTTTTTACTTTCTTCTTCCTCAATTAAATCACCTTTTCTTGGTGAAAAGAGAGTTTTAAAATATAATGGAAGCAAGTGGTATTAATTTAGAGAGTTACTAAAACTGAAAATTAGAGAAATGTAGATAATATAAACTAATGATATCAAGGTAATTCTTTTCTGTACTAATACTCGACCTTTCATGGGCAAATGAGGGTGACAACGTTTGTTAGCATAAAGGACATAAAGGAAGAAGCAAAGACGCCAAGATCAGAACGTCGTTCTGCACCAGCTGCTTCTATTTATAGCAGATTCGCTGCAAAGTAGTTACCACACAGAGTCGTAATTCTTTTTCTTTTGACATACATGCTTTCTCACCAAAAGTAAAAAGAAAAAGAAAAGAAGAAAGGAAAATAGAATATCTCATCAAATAAAATAAAATTCTTTGATGATTCGACATCATGAAGAAGTTATCATTATATTGAGCTTGACCTGGATCTTTAATGCTTGTCATTTAGCTCTTGAAAATATGCCTGTTTCCTTAGATGACAGTCTCAGGGATTCGAACTCAACTTCTACTACAAAGACATGCAGAGACACAAGTGAACATAGTCTGCTTATTTCTCAGGAGTCAGTATGACAAAGCTCTTTTCTGCATGCATCGTTGCTCAGATGTGTTGTTTGAAATTCTGTTCACATGTGCGCATTAAGTTGTATGACAATGCATGCATTAAACTAGTGCAAATGATGTCCACATTCATTATGGTTTTTCCCCATAACTTTTTCTTCCCAAGGTGCATGATGTTGGAGAAAAGAAAAGTTAACACTATTAAACTCAAAGGAAGTCTTTGTTAGGACCTGAGTAATTTTTTTAAATCCCGGTTCCTTTTACTTTCTTAGCTTCAGTAATCCTTGAACAGAGAACTTTGAGTTTTAATTAAGAGTTTTTCATGTTTGGGGCCTTGTAGAGCAAAAGTAAAACAAGACATTCTATGGATGTGTGTGAAAGAATAGAGGAGCAGGGTTTTTTCTTTGGAACTAGCATGTATATTATAGAAAAGTAAATGACAAACTTGAGATTATATTTGTGATATGGAACTAAATGAACTACAAGGGAAGCATACTATTTTGAATTAGATATGTTAAATTAATACTTCATGTAAATCAGCAAATATTAAGATAAATTATGCACGAAAAAAGAGTAGTAGAAATGATATTTCTTAACCAATTGTGATGTTTGCAAACTAGCTTGTCAAGTGCCATCACTTAAGTATATTAGTTCAGTCTAAGTATAAGCAAGTATTTTTCATTTTCAAGAGTCTTGACAAAGATGGAGAGTTTGTCAATAAATGAATTGACTGGCCTTCTAAAAGTCTTTACTTATAAATATGATTTTTCCATGACCATGCTATGAATTATTAAAGGAATATTGACATTTTGCTATATATTTTAATCACTTTTAAATCACATCTCATAGTGAGAATATTATTGCACTAATTAAACTTTTGTTAAGTAAATTTTCAACCTCGGCTAAGTTTATCAATCAATGTTTATTTCAGTTAGGGAATAAGTTTATTTTCTTTGAAATAGCATCTTTGAAATCAATGTTCACATGATTCTATATACATAAAAAGTTCTGTTCATGAAATAAGAATAAATAACCTGTGGTTTTAATATCATCTAAGCTCTTTTAACCTCTTTTTGAATGTATATTTTAACTCATACTACATATATAGATATAGATATATAGATATATCTATACAAAGATTCAAGCATATTTTTAAAACATGAATCTATCCCCCAAATCCTATATAAATGTATATATCAAATGTGTAACACATATTAAAGCTGCCAGACCACAAAAGATGTTTTTTATGCATGGATCTACTTATAATTTTGGATGTGCCCAATTCCCACATCTTGTTGTTGATATTTGTTTAACAAGAGTAAAAGGAAGTTTAAAGTATTTAGACCATCCTCTTTAGGATCCACTTGGAACACTGTAAAAGGCATGAAAATATTGATCTTGGACTTCTGTGTAAGTTTGCAATGCTTTAAATTTGTATTGCTATTCTCATTGCAACCGTGACTGTGCTTGAAGTTTGCTGCCTTATAGGAGGCAATTTAATACTCTTTTACCAACATGATTTTTATAAGGTTTTGCCTACACAGTGCCAATGTGACTCCTCACTAAGCTACATAAAGCAGTGGTAGGAAGATTATCTATGGTTTCATCCAAAGAGTGTTTCCCCAGTTCTGTGGGTCCTATGTATTCCTCATATCTTTGTAATGAACTCCCTCCCTACTAAAAATTAACTTAGCTGGGTTGATTATGTTGCATGATACTAAGAAAACCTAACTGCTGTAACAGTCTGCTGTCTGCATCATGGCAAAATATTATGTGGGAGAGGGGCACGTCCTCCCTCAGCACCCACGGCAGGGATCATTAACCGAGGATGGCACACTTTTCCAATGAGAACAGATGTAACCTTGGAATCTTTCTCAACGCAGTGCTCCAGGAAGCTATTACACATTAATCTGCACTGGCATGGGAAAAGAAAATTATTTGGCATGGCTGCCACATAAAGCTTATTTTCTTTTGCCTTTTACCAAGGGTTCTTTTTAAAATGAAATTGTTGTCAACCAATGAGTGGAAGGAAAGGTGTTTATTTGTGATGACATTTTTTAAGTTTGCATTTTGAGACCCCTCCCTCCCTCCCTTCCCCAATACAGAAGAAGAGGAAAAAAAAAAGATATAGAATAAAGGGAAAATGTAAATGATCAAAAGCAAAACGACCATGTCTATGAGCCAGATATCAAGAGGAAGAGGCAGAGATAAAGAAACCTAAAGCCCAAGGCATACCATGCCCTGTGTCTGCAAGCAGATGTGGGCCGTGGCAGGCTGGGCTTCCCTGGGGTGCAGAGGAGTGTAAGTGCCACTCATTAAGTGAGTGGCCAGCCATGCTTTCACTGCTTAAAATGAGATACTAGGTTTGGGCTTGAACAACGACACTGAAAAAAGGCACTACTGTTCATTGCCTGGGATGATGGCTTAGGTAGTGAGGTTTATTTTAAAAAGAGGGGAAAAGCAGATAGTCATACAGTCAGGATTGGGCCGGGTTGCCTGTTGGATCTTGCAGAGGGCCTGGTGTGTCCCACTGTCACAGTGAACAGATCTGCACTACCCTCAAACATGAGGCAGGACTAAGAACCTCAACGCAGGCAGGACAGAGGCAAAAGCAAAATCAGAAGACCTGTATCTCTAATGAGAAAGGTAAGATAGAGGGAAAAGAAGACAAGGAGGTTAATGTTCTGTAGATTAAAAAATAAATATATAAAAAAATAGTACAGTATAAAAAGACTCTAAAGTATACTCTAAAGGATACTCTAAGTATCCTAAAACGAATAAAGACACAGCATCAATATTAGTTTCCTATTGCTGCTATAGCAAAATACCATAGATTTAGTAGCTTAAACCGACACAAATGTATTATTTTACACTAGAAAGAAGAAGTTAGAAGCATAGCATGGATCTAATTGGCCTAAAATCAAGGTGCTGGCAGGGGTGCTTTCCTTTTACAGGCTCTAGGGAAATCATTGCCTTCCATTTTCCAGCTTCTAGAGGCCACTGGAATCTTTGGCTTGTGTCTCCTCCTGCATCTTCAAAGGGCATCACTGCAACCTCGGCTTCTTCCATCCCATCTGCCCTTTGTCTCTCGCATTTCTACTAGCCTCTTGTAAGGATTTTAGTGATAACAGTGGACTCACCTGGATCATCTAAGGTAATCTCTCCATCTCAAGATCTTTAACAGTGCTCAGAAAGTCACGTTTGCCATGGAAAATAACACATTTACATATCCCAGGAATTAGGGCAAGCACATTGGGGTGGGGGGCATGGATGTGTCTACTGTAACATCCATAAGAAGAATGAAAAAAATTATGAAATAAATCTATATAGAAATAAATTTGTAGCCAGAGAAAAAAATCAAGTAGACATATTAGAAATGAAAGATATATCATAGTCAGAAAAGTGACTTAACAAGTTGAATGTTTCTGGACTGGACAGTCAGGAAATAATTCACCTAGACTACAGCATAGAGAATATGCTAATGAATGACACACCACAAACCATATATATATAAAAGAAAAATTCAGAGATTTAAAGGATAGATTTAGTGACTCCAACAATATTCATTGAAATTCAAAATAAAGAAAATAAAGAGAAAAAAGAGAATGAATCCATAGTTTAAAAAAATTGGAGAATTTTCTACAATGAAAGAAAAACATGAGATTTCAGATTGAATGTGCATGTCTAGCACCAAAAAAATACATTGAAATAAATCCATACAAAGTTACAAAGTGATAAAATTACAGAACATCAAAAATCCATATTCCCTTTCAGTTAGGAGGAATAAATTCAAAAGATCTATTGTACAGTGATTGCTGGGTTAGATTTTAAGTGTTGTTGCCACCAAAAAAACTAATAAATACATGAATATATGTTAATTAGCTCAGTTTAGCCATTCAACAATGTACACATATTTCAAAACAAACTATTGTACATGATAAGTACATAAAATAATTTAAAAAATTTAAAAGTGTTAAAAATGAATTAAAAATAAAAATCTATATTCTTAAAACCTAAACATGATGAAAGACATTATTTACAAGAAATAACAATTAGACTTCTCTTCAGAAACCTAATTTAATAAAACGGCAATAGAGAATACTTTCAAGATGCTTTAGCAAAAACAAAAAGAAAATAACCACAACAAAAAGAAATCCATGAATTTAGAATTCTATACTCAGATAAAGCATTAATGAAGATGCTTAATTAACAAAATGCACATAAAATAAAGTATACTATATCTTACAACTCAATTCTCATCTGGATTTACTTTATTTTTGTGATTGTATACTATAGTATTTCTTCCAGGAATGTTCTATTCTTTTTATGTCTGAATTTACATGTTTCTCCAGGAATTAATTTGAAGTACAGGAGGAATATAGATATTGATGATAGAAATAAGAACAGGATCTAAGGCCACAAGAAGAGAGAAGTAGCCGATCTCTTGCCATTGAGTTTTTGAGTTGACAAGAGGACATGCAATCTCAATAGATTTCTTGACAAATGAGACAAAATTTATTTACAAATTAAAGGAATTATGTAACATTAAATAACCAAGATCATAGCCTTGGGAGCTTCAAGTTTACTGGAATGAATTTATTATATAGCTATTATAGAAGGATGGTCAGATGGACTAGAAAATAATTGGCAAACATGTTGATTGCATTAAGCTGGAAGTACTGTTGCAGGCACTGTGGCTCCTTATTGAATTGAAACACTGAGTATTTTTAGGAAGACAGCAACAGAAACATTTCCTCTGGACCAGGAACAAGGACCTTAATATGTTCTACTGACTGTCCACATGCTCATTATCTCAAGTTAGTGTTTCTTGTAAATAGTGTAAATGTGTTAAAATATCAAATAGATTTTAAATTAGGTGCTGATTCTAATAACCCAATTAGTAGCAACCCAACCCAATCCTTGAGTTTAGAAAGATTTTTCTTACAGAATCACAAGACACAGTCTAATGAAGTCTGAGATCAATTATAAGTCTCTGTCATCAACTAATTGGAGTGGAAGGAATGGCCACAGGGGTCTTGCACATTTGTGTCTTGTACAGGACTTTGCTGATAAATGTTTAACAATAGGTTCTCATGGGTGGTCATTGAAGGTCTTCTTTGTAGCACCTACCAAGTTCCCCGATATAAATATTCCACCATGGCTGATCTACTACAAGATGTCAATGAATTCTGAGCACAATTGGCTGTCACTAGCTGGTGTGAGCTAACTCCAGAACATCACTGGTCTGGTGACTTAATTCTGAACTTAGTATCTAAAGTAGTTAGTTGCCTTTTGGTCACTCGTAGGTGTGTAAAGTATGGGTATGAGGAAAGTTAGAGTTTAGATTACATAATATTTATGATAATGAAATTTAAAAGAAAATAATGGGAATGATCTATGGTTTACATATTTGTGACTATGAGGAATGGATGAAGAAATTGGCTGGGCTTGAACCTGGGGAGGAGAGAATTGTTGGCCAGATGAGTGACAATTTAGCCACCAATTTGACAATTTTCCCCTAACTAACATTTTATCTTGAACTGTGTTTCTCTGGAGGGTATTTTAAGTCTATCCTAGATGTTCAAAATGCAAGATAAAGCATCTTCTGCACCTTTTTCCATTGTTTCAGTATGAAAGACTATACTATTTCCAAGAGCTCACCAAATATGATTGGCATTGAAACTCCTGTGTAATAATGCTATTAGGTTTAATCACACTGACTCCTTTGCCTAAAATGCAGATCTTTTTTCTTTGCAAAAGACATCAGAGTCTATGCAAAAATTTTTAATTCTTCTATGTAATTAGTTTGTCTAAATTTTGAAAATAATTTAGAATCACTAAATATTCAGGGAAATCTCTAATGAGAAAAATAAATTTTATATTTCACAGACTGGACTGAACAGACAACCATCTGTTCAACTTAAAATGTTTGTCTCAAATAATATAATAATTAACAAATGATGATGGATTAAGTAACTTCATTCATTATTTATTAATTCACTTATTAATACAACTCTTTTTAAAGCCATTACTTTGTAGGAAGCATAAGTGTGAGGGATATACTAAAAAAGAAACTAACATTTGATTTTCTCCTAACATGTGCTAGGAGCTTTATGTGTATTACCTTTGAACAAATCTTCAGGTCAGATACTACCTCTGTTTCAGATGAAGAAATCGAGGCTTAAGCTAAATAATTTAGTTATGGTCACAGAATTTAACTGTGAAGAAACAACATGACTCTAGTTCTTACTGGCTTCAAAATCTTTTTCTGTGATGTAATGTAACTTCTTGCTGGGAAGTAGAGTATACAAATAAGGTAAGTAGTCCTTGCTTTCAAAATTTTTAGCATAGATAGAGCAAAAGACATACTCAATTACCAATATTGTTTAAAAAACATGTCTTTGATTTAAGGCATGAAAAATATTAAATGTGAACTAATGAAAATAAATGTTTTTGAAGATCAAAGGGAAGAATGACACCCTTTGTAACCTGAGGCATTTTAGAGATTCAGTTTTATTTATTTATTGCATATACTGAAATACCTAGTTCTCCATACATACTTACATACATCCACCAATTCATCCATCCATTTGTCAATTGATCTATCCATCCATCCATGGATCCATCCTTTCATTCTACATTCACACATCATAACTAATTTTTAAGAAAGGAGATTAATTTATTCAGGGTTCTATATAGTTAGAGGTATTTTGAGACTAAAATGTTGATAGATATAATTTTATTATTTCCTTCTCTTTTACAAGTGTATGCAAATCATGCATTTCTAAGACATGCTATACAGGTAATTGAATTTATAAACAAAAGCATATCTTAAGGTCAGTTTGGATTTTGGATTTGCTAAATACACATGCGCACAAAGCTAGAAGAAAAATGTTTTAAATATTAACTAAAATAAGGGCAGGATTGATTTGGTCAGGAAAAGAAAATGATCAGTTATGTTTCAATAAAAAACAACATCAAAATCTCAGCAACTTAAGACAACCAAACGATTCTGGTTCACACACTATCCACTTTGATTTCTAGAGACATAGCAAGATGCTAATTGTCTTCTGTATTTTGGTTCAGATGACCGGCTGCTTCAAGACTGTGGCACCTTCATTTTAACACAATGCTTTAAGGTTCAAGGAAAGAGAACCTGGATAATCAAGACTTGACACACATTACCTCTACTGACATTTTATGGGCCAAAGTATATCACATGGTCACGCCTAAGCCTAACCTCAAGAAGGCAAGGACATATAATTCACCCATTTTTCCAGGAAATATAGGAGATACAGAAATTTTAGTGAGCACTAGTAATGACTATCAAGCTGAAAAATGTGAAATAATTATTAATATTTAGGACCTAAAGAGGTATTTATGAAGATAAAAGATATTTAAGACACAAAGGTTTTTACTAAGAAAAAAAAAAACATAGACCTTGTGTTAATTCTGGCTGATATAACACAATACTGTAGACTGGGTGGCTTAAATGAGAAACACTTATTTCTGACAGTTCTGGTGGCTGGAAAGTTGAGATTAGGGTAACAGCATGGTCAGCTTCTGTCGAATGCCATCTTCATGTTGTAGACTGCCAAGCTCTCTGTGCATTCTCACATGGCAGACAGCAGAGCACTCTGTGGAGTTACAAGGGCACTCATAGCATTAATGAGGGCTCCACCCTCATGACCTAATCACTTCCCAAGGTCACCACCTCCTGGTAGCATCACTTTGGGGGTTAGAATTACCAAATATTAATTTTGAGGCAACACCAATATTCAGTCCATAACAAACCTGGAGTTAAAATTCTGAGTAGTATAAATTTTTCATCTCTTCTGAGTTAACACTAGTAGAAAATATTTGTTTACATTTAGTGCTTATAATCTGTCTTGGAGAACAGGAAAATAAATATCATATCACACACATATATTACACACACAAACACATATATATGCATGCATGTATGTTTACGTATACACATACATGTATATGATACATATACTGCATCTAGCACTAGTAGGTAGTTGCTTTTTCAGTGTATATTTATTATAGTTTTCTCTTTAACTCATAGGGATGAGGTTTTTCTAATTAACTGTTAATATTACATATTTTTTAAAAGTCCTACATCCTCTCTTTTTCCTTGCAAATAAGAGCAGAATAGGAAGAGTTTTACTGTTGACAATTGTGCCCTCAAGTGTTAACAATATCACAAGTGTTTAAGAAACTACTATACTGTACTATAATTATAACATTACCTTTGTTCTATTTATACATACAAATAGTATACACTAACAGAAATTTTTTTCTGAAGAAGAAACACTTGATAATAGCCTAATTCCTTAACAAAAGCACACAATAGCTCCCAAATGACCTTACCTTTGGAAAAAATTAAATAAAAGACACCTGCATTAGAAATCAATTTCCTGATGTTCAGTTTATATTCCTCATGCTGAACTATCCAAGGACACCTTTCTTGTCCTGTCATTTGATGGAAATGATTTCCATGTGTTTTATGATTCTGCTCCATTCTGCCTTAGACAATACAGTGACTTTAAACATTTCAACTCTTCAATTGACTGGCTGACTATACCTTGTAAAATTTGTCTTTTTCAGAGTACTTTAAATTGTTAAGTAAGAAGTGAAAAATAAATTTTGGGCAAGAATAGCAGCATGCACATTACAGAGGGATTTCACATTTCAATATTATTTACAAATATGACATCAAATATTAGTGGTTTTATTTCATTTTTTATCAGAAGAATTCTAAATATGATGTGACAACCTAAACTCTGAATTTCCTTGTTTTTGTCAGTAAAACCCAGATTTTTGCTATACAGCTCCGAACATTGCCATGTTTCTAACTTTTAAATAAGAAACAGGTGGCTAAATACATGCATGCAACTCTACAATTTGACTGTAGTCTTTTGTGTGAAATTTTGGTAATGCTTAAATATTATGTTTGTAATTGTCCAGAAGCATCTTATTTTCACTTTATCCATTCCATTAAATCACACATTAATAGAAAATTAATAAAACTAAATATTAATAAAGCCTCACTTCCCTAACCTACCTTTGTAAAGAACTATTTTCACTCTTGTTAATGATTTGACGTCAGTTACATCTGGGTTCACAGAACAGGTTTTTGCGGGATGCTTTGAGATTCATCATTCCTGGATACACCTCAATTTGTATTGGAATCATTGATGCATGATCTGAAACTGTGGTGCTTGAAAGTGTCTCTCAATAATAGGGTTCAAACACTGCCCTGCTCGATCTGCATTAATTCTCTGGAGCTGCAGAATATTGACTGACACATCAGAAGTCATGAAAAAGTGTTCTGTAGCCTTCTAAGGGTAAATTTCAGTTGTGCGGGGATGAATTTTCTTGCCAAGATCATTTACACACTGAATCTCCACATAAATTCTCACAGGTTTTCCAAGTTCAGTTCAGTTGCAATCCTACCACTTGTATGTAAAGTGGAGATGATTTTAAAAGTGACATCAACCTCAAAAACAGTATGAAAAGTTGAAAACATATAGGTCGATGTAGTGTCTGCATCAACTTATTCCCCAGCTCTCACATCAGTGTATTGTTTCAACAATGGCATACTTAATTAAGTTTTTTAAAATATTTTTATTGTCTGAGACATAGTCTGGCTCTGTCGCCCTGAATAGAGTGCCATGGCGTCATCATAGCTCACTGTAACCTCAAACTCCTGGGCTCGAGAGGTCCTCTTGCCTCAGCCTCCTGGGTAGTTTGGACTACAGGTGAGCCACAAGACCAAGCTCATTTTTCTATTTTTAGTAGAGATGGGATCTTGCTTTTACTCAAGCTGGTCTCAAACTCCTGAGCTCAAGCAAGCCTCCCACTTCAGCCTCCCAGAATGCTAGGGATGACAGGCATGAGCCACTGCTCCGGGCATTATTAACTTTTTAATTGTTCCTCCTGATCATGTCTTGGTGTTTGTAACCAGCCTGCAGCTGGTGAGGATTTCAACAAGACCCTTAGCATCATGTGGGGACAAATTTCTACTTCCTTCGGATTTCAGATCCTCCACTGCAGTGTATGGAATTTGCACTTTCTCACTGGTTAAAATGGACAATGTAGAAGAGAGAAGTAGAAAACTATGCAAGAGACTATCTGTGAAGTTAGAATGGAGGGTCAAGTGAAATAAGGGCAAAAGATTCAGGAAAAGAAGGGCCAGGAACCACATGGACTGCCTATTATTGGGGTTTTAATCAGAACTTTTCCCTCCATTAGAATTTGGAAGCTATGGAGAAAACAGACCGATGGAGTTCCCTGTACCAGTTTTGTTATTGATATTAACAGCTCACTACTGTGATCATACAATTGGGCTTTCCAATTTTTTTTCCCTTGAATTAAATGTATAACTAAATTGGCAAGCATTTTTCCTAACTGTGAAGTGCTGGCCTTTCAGAGTTTTCAGCATTGAGTAGCAAAGAACGTGAATCTCCCAATGGTGACGATGGCTCCAAAAAAGAGTGAAACTCTAATTAAAAGGAGTCAAGCTCCATTTATTCTTTTCATAGAGAAAGAACACACTTATCATGGAAGTCATGAGTAGGGTACAAGAAGTTGTTCTTCCCTGGGAGTGGAGGTTCTGTCCCCTCCATGGAAATATGACAAGTATTGGACAAATAGCACTTCCCATTCAATAACACACCACAATAGACTCCTATGATTGTTTCTCAATGTACTAATTTAAATTTATTCATAATAGTCCCCTATTTTTTTATTTGTTTTCTATTTTCATATTTCTACCATTATTCCTGTTCTTTTTTATTTTTTATTTTTTTATTTTTATTTTTATTAGAATATTTTTACTTGTCTTTCTACTTCTAAGGGTTTTGTGAAGCTCAGTTGAGATAATGAATGCAAAATACCTTGGAAACTGTGAATTGCTCTGCAAGAGTTATTATTGTTGGTGATATTTTATCTTCTAAATTTCAAACCCTTTAAAAAAGAAGACTATTCTGTTCTTTTACTTATTTTGGGTTAGCTTTGTGCTTTTATTTTCCCTAAGATAAAAGCATAGATAATTGATTTTAGACTTTACTTAATTTCTAATATAGGCATTTAAAGATACAACTTTTCCTCTTACAACTGAGTTAGCTTCATTCTTTAAATTTTATCTTTCAAATTCTTATATACTATATTTCCATTATTATTCAATATGAAATATTTTCTAATTTGCCTGTAATTCTGTGATTTCCACTTTTATGTATAGATTATTTAGAATTATGTTGCTTACTTCCCACATATTTGGGAATTATTTTAGACTTATGATTGTTTGTAATTTCTCATATAATTTCATTGTAGTCAGAAAAAAATACTCATCTGATTTCATTCCTTTTACATTTATCACAACTTGTTTTATAGTTGAGATTATAATCTACCTGGGTGAATGTTTTCTATGCATTGAACAAATAATGCATATTCTGTAATTGTTGGATATAATGTTCTCTACACATCAATTAGACTATTAATAATATTGTATTGATATTTACTAATATTTATGTGGTTGTTTTATCAATTGCTGAATGAGGCATGTTTAAACTCTGACCACGATTGTGGCTTTTTCTGTATCCTCCTTTAGTTCTTTAAATTGTTCATTTATGTATTTTGAAGCCTTTTTAATCACATTTACCTATGTATTTAATATTTTTGTTTTAAAAATATCGAGATATTGCTTTTTAAATATCCACATATTTACCCTTTCTGGGACTTTTCTTTCTTCCCAAGTGGTATTTTTTTCTTGAGCTCGAAGACACTATCTTAACATTTATTATACTACAGGTCTACTCTCAATGATTCTCTCAGGTTTTTCTGATGAAAATATAAAAACCTATATAAACACGTGTATGTGTGTGTGTGTGTTTGTGTGTGTGTGTGTGTGGCATTTTTAAACGCATTCTCTGAGTGTTTTTCATTTTAATAACTTTGTTTTCCTGTGCTATCTCTCAACAAGTGGTTCACTAAAAGCCACTACTATACAATTCATCCATGTAACGAAAAACTACTTGTACCTTCTAAATCTATTGAAAGGCACTTTATAGAAGATAAAAGCAAGGCGGGAAAAAAGAAGTTCCATGGTATTCTGGCCTCCATGAATATATAATGTATGTTTTTTCCTCTAATCTCTTTCAAGATTTTCTATTCATGTTTGGTTTCCATCATCAATTTGATTATATTTTCCTATCTGTTGTTATATTCAAATTTACTTATTGAGTCTTTTGCTGATATAGTGGGCTGATATATTTCATCTTTTTTAGAAATTTGTTCACTATCATCTCTTCCAACATTTTTTCTACCTAATTTTCTGTCCTTTCTTCCTAGAACTCTTAATATAAATATGATTGAGGGCATAATATTTCCCACAGATCTCAAATGCGCTCTCTCTTTTATCTCTTCTTCTCTTTATCTTCCTCCTCCTCCTTTTCTCTCAGCCTCCCCCTCATCTATCACTCTCTCTTCTCTGGTTTTCCTTACATTTCAATGTAGGTTATTTCTATTGGTTTCTCTTCAAGTCACCAATTCTTTGCTTTTGTGCATTTAATTTGCTGGTAGGTCCATCAGATTAATTTTCCATCTCAATATTGTATTTTTATTTCTATCATTTACATTGTTCATTTAGTTGAGTTTTTCTCTCTACTGAAATTATTCACTTTTTCCACAAAAACAACCAATTGTGCTAGATTATCTAATATATCTATTGTATTTATTATAAATCTCCTGTCTAATAATCTTAACATCTATATATGTATCTGATTCTGTTTCTCTTTCTTTCCTATTTGTCATACTTGTCTTTCTATGTCTTATAACTTTTATATATAGCTTCTTCACATCTTATAAGTTTTTTTTTTAATTTTTGGCTGGATATCATGAATAAAATAACAATATGGATAGAAAGTCATATTATTTAGCTCTATAAAATATATACCCCTTCTTTCAGCTACTAATGTGAGCAGGAGGAAGGTTAATCAACTGACTCCACCTTAATTTCTGTCAGGGCTTTGTTCCAGTTTCCATCACAGTCAGCTCATTACTGGCTTCAGATTCCTTGAGAGTGGGATCGAAACCTTCTATTTATTCAGGACTTGAGATCTATGTGAGACTACAGATTTCTCTTGGTGCTTCATAACTCAACTGCTGGCTTTCTGAGTTGGACATTTCTCAGCTTTACTTTCTTATATCTGGACTTTGGGGTTGCTGGTGATTCTTTTTTCTCTCCAGTTCCACACCCACATTTTTACAACTCAATATATCTGCTGCCTTGCTGATGTGTGCAGGGCATGAATTATACCCATTGGAGCCCTGGGAAGCCTTTGGAGGTGTTTCTCATTGCTCTCTCACTCTACTCCCAGATTTTAGCAGCAACTTTGCTGTATGGAGCATTTTCTCCTGGTCCTTTTTACCTGTTCGCAGCCTGAAGTCAGGCCCATAAGCCTCTGTGGGGATTGTTTTCGGATTTCCTGTCATGTCCCAAACCTGGGTGTATTGTGTGCATGCACCCACGCCAGGGCGGAGTGGTGCGTGCAGATCTCTCTTTGACTGAGGGTCTTTGGGGATCTAAGTCATCATGTCAAATCATACAGGCTTTTAAAAATGTGTTGAAACTTTGACTTGTTTCTTCACACCCCTTCCCTGGTCAATTCCTCCTCCTCCTGTCATTCCACCCAGGATGAAGGCACCATTTAGTCCTTCTCTTATAGGAAGGCTCATCACTTTTTAGATTTTAGTTCATTTAAGGTTTTTGCTTTGTTTTTTGCATCCTTAGCTCTTCATTTATTTTTAAATATAATTTCTTTTGTTATTTTTAATTTATCTGTCTTATTTTCATTTTTAGTTCTCCTTCTAATTGCTAACCAGAAGTAGTAGCTCCTAGTTATTATTTAATATGTGGTCTATTTATTAGGGTGGCACATGAGTCCAGTGTGGAAAGGGCCAGGAAAAAAAGTTACTGATGGACACAATGTTGTCTTAAAAATTGCCTTCCCTTTGCCACTTAGGCTGTGCTGTTCATTCAATCTTATTGTATCTGGCACTTTCTTATCACACGAGTGCTTTGCCTACCATCCACATAAATACTCTGTGGGAAGAAGTTTATCAGGTGTCTCAAACCACGTCTGAATCCCTGAGATCCAACTGAAAATCTCCATGTCTTACTCTAGCCACATCTCCCCACCATGGATTGAGGAATGTATCTAACACATTTATAGATCAAGCTATCTGGTTATCAAAGAATTTATATTGGGATGGGTTTTCAAATCTTGTGGGGTCTTGTCCAGGAAGGTGGTTGTTTGCTAATATAGATGTTTTGTAGAAAGTTCAGGCAAACATATGGATGTTGAAACAGGGAAAGGACCTAAAAAAAGAATGATCTAAGTAGACATCCAAAATGAGGGGATGTCAAAATAATTACTACCATTCATATAGGATGGGGATGACTAACAGTAATTAGTTGGACAACATCTGTGCAATAGTAGTAGAACTCAAACTAGAAACAACTGGCCAAAATTAGTGGTAGAAATGTCTATATTTGTCTATAGATAGAAAAATGTAAACAAACATGTATATTTATAACCTATAGATCCAATCAGCTAGAATAATCCTTCCCCTTTATAGTAAAATAGAGATAAAAACAATTGTCTTGATTCTAATTCCACACACTGAGAAAAGCCAGGATCTCTTGGCAAACCCACACTGCTATCGTGCCAGTGTACGTGCCAGTGGCTCATGTTCTCATGGACAACTCCTACTCTAACTTTTAGACTTATGCTTCCCCCCTTGCAATTAGTATCTCCTTTATACTGTCTGTGTTCTATTCAGTCACCCGAGGCTCAAGGAATATCTCACTGTTCATTTCTGAGAAATCTCCCTCTTTCCTTCTCTTTTTCCTCACCACCCAGCATCATTCCTATAACATATACCTTAACTTTATTCAGGATTCACACACTGCATCTCTTCCTTAAAAGACTGTGGCCACAGTCTATTGTGCCTAGCAAAAAGAGGAGCTCTATTACTAAAAGGAATCCAATCTTTCTTTTAAGTTGATTGTTTTTCCCTTGTATCATTAATTACTAATACAATAAAATTGTCACTGTTCTAAATGGCATATATTTACTAAGGCATTTAGTGTCTCCAAACACCTCTTATAATAGGTACTTCTACTTGTATTCCATGCTTACAGATAAGCAAAAAGAGGTCTGAAAAGGTCATGTGTCTAATAAGAGTCAGGAATCAAACCTAAGGAGCTTGACCTCTGAGCCTAAACTCTTGACCTGTTTACTATGTCACTTCTTAATCATTAATGAAAAGTTAAAGCAGGTGAGGGGTTACTGTTCTCCTTTAGAAATAGCAAAATATGCATTTTATTCAGCACCTAACACTATTTTATGCTTCTTCCTAAACACAGCTATAGCAAATAAATGCCAGAGACAGTATCCTTAATTTAAGAAATTCATGTTTTGCACAATGTAGCATTTTTAAGGTTTGACCAGAGATAAAAATGCCTCTCCAAAAAATGTGCCTTTTAGTAATAAAACATGCGTGAGGTTCTGTGTATTGGGAAGCAATACAAATATCACAGTAACAGCCCATTTGGCCTAATATAAAATTATTATTCTCCCAAAGAATTTAGTGATGAGATTAAATCCACTAATTTCTAAGTGATTAATTTTTCTATGTTTCGTGAGGCAATATTAAATGAGGTCAATTTGCATTTGTATATATGAAAACCAGTATCAATTGACCTGTGATGACTAGATGATTAACTATTTTTTCAAGTAACTAGATGACTGCATAATAGTTTTTAATGTTTGTATAACCATGTAGTTAAAATTATTTATATAAGTCAGGAAAGTCCAAATACAAGAAAAAGGAAAACTGACTCAGTTTTTTAAAAAATTAAGAGCCTTTTTTTTTCTTCCTGCATATATGTAGCTGTTGGCATTTGATTAGTGACAATGATATCAGGTCTGAAACCTAATGATTGCTGTTGCTTTAGACTTTATTTCTATATTCAAAACAAGAATAAGAGAACAGAAGACAAGATCATTTATTCAGCTTCAGCAGGAAAGCAAAAAGCCTTCCTAGAAACCCTCTCTGCAGTCATATATTTACACCTTGGTGGCAGAAACTTGGTCACATGCCCATGCATAGGTGTAAGAGAGTCTAGGAAGGTGGGAACACAGGAATCGTGTTTGGTCAATTGCATTTCATCTCCTGAGTATGGTGGACATTGATATTGGATGGATAATAAATGATTATTATTACTCTAAGTGTTCCTCTGAAATATATTATTTGATGCTGAAAATTTATTATGAAAAGTTATTTGATATTCAATAGTTACGGTGGTAATTCAACACAAAATATTTATGCTGCATATTAAAGAGATAAATATGAATTTTATATCTACGGTAATCTTTTTTCTATATTTCATGATAATATTCACTAATCTATTAAGTCTCCTATCATTTTTTATTGTATTTTCATCAATGAGGGAAGAAAAGAGTAGTTTATTTCCCAATCATAAATAAAAAGTATCAGGTTATAGTTAAATCATCAATGTTTCTTTCTGGAACCACCCCACCCTACATTTTGACTCAAGAATGGAAGTAGTGTTGACATCCACGGAACTTAAAGCAAACAGCAATGCCAATCACATCACATCTAAAATATAAGCATATTTCAAATTTATGTGGATTTTAAACAATCTGTTTTCTTTGGCTTGTAGAAAAATTACCAAATTGCATACTGCATTAAGAACAAAATGTTCTTTAATCAGGATCAAATTACAGTCTTATAGTAATAACACAATTATAGAGATGGAATATTAAAGTTTATGAGCATATTCTTTAGAGAAAATATCCAAAGACACTAATGTTTTTATTATTCAACAGTTTCTTTCCAGTTCACTGAATAAATATAAATATTAAGAATTTGATTTTATTAAGATTAAATTCTAAGTTTTTTACTTCTATATGCAAAGCATACAAAAAATGGTAACTACATCTTGGTACTATGGTTTGAAAAATCTGGCATAATTTGAAAGCAACTTTCCATCTGGCTGGTATAGTAAGCTAATGGAATTAGAAGAGTTAGTCTCTGTTTCCTGATGTGAATGATTATGATCTGCATGATTTTTCTGGTTTGAATTTATTACTGTTTACATTTCTTTTCTTGGTATATCTGTATGGATATGGACGCAGGAAGACATTTCTATCATATTATGACTTAACAAATAAAATAGAAAAATATGCGTATTTTGCATGTCTGTATATTTTGGACGCACTGTTGGTTGCCTACTCAACAGTGTCCTTTTTACTTCTTGGCACCCTCCACAGTGTACCCATGTATTTATGGAAGATGACGTTACTACCAGCCCTGGCTGAGTCTCAATTATCCAAAGCCAGTCTTGATAATCCCAGTAGACGAGAAAGGGAACATAACCCTGTTCTGTCAAATGGAGGTGAAAGAAACTTTGCTGGAAGGCTTTTCAGAAAAGTGTTCTTTTGGCAAATAGACAGAAAGAGAATAGTTTCTTTTCTTCTCCTCGATAGGGTCAAGGGTGCATGTAATCCCTGGCAGTACTAGTGCCTTTGAAAGCATGAAGAGAACCATGTCTGGGAGATGGCCAAGTGTGAACAGACAACCCTTGAACCACCTTCCTAAGGACCCTAACAACAAGACAGAATATCTTTTTTTTTTCCCTCATTGTTAACCTATTTTCCATTATTTGTAGCTGAGTGTGTCCCAATCAAAACAGTAAGCCATATTTAAATATTCTGAAATCTATGTTAGTTCAAATTAAATTTAGGTTTTTGTTTTTCAGTGATCGAAAATAGGAAATTTCAAGCAATATCATATGTGTGTTTTTGTGTCCATTATATTATTACATAATACCTTGAAGAATTTTGATCTAGATTCTAGTGGTTGCATTACATCCTATTTGACATTTTTAAGGCTTTAATAATGTCACAATAAATTTATATGCAGCTTTTTATTATAGAAACTCATTATGTTGTCCATAATGTATCAATGTTAAATTATATAGTTCTTTTGATGTTGATATAACAGATTTTTTTTTTTTTTAAACAGAATCTCACTTTGTTGCCCAGGCTAGAGTCCATGGTGTCAGCCTAGCTCACAGCAACCTCAAACTCCTGGGCTCACACAATCCATCTGTCTCAGCCTCCTGAGTAGCTGGGACTACAGGCATGCACCACCATGACTGGCTAATTTTTTCTATATGTATTTTTAGTTGTCCAGCTAATTTCTTTCATTTTTTTTTTTTAATAGAGATGCTATCTCACTCTTGCTTAGTGTGGTCTCGAACTCCTGAGCTCAAATAATCCAACTGTCTTGGCCTCCTTGAGATAACAGATATTTCTAAGTTATTAAACATGAAGGAAATAATATTATAAGTAATTCACTTCCTATAGATTTTATAGATATTCTTGATTATTTGGTAGTGTCATGTTGTTTCATGCCTCAAGATAACCAATTATTGGTAGTTTTAAACCAATCATTTTCTTTATGCCAGAGCTAATACAGAATCCAGAGAGTGTTAGCAAAGTATTCTCTACCAATATATTAGTACAATTGTTGGATAATTGACTTTTTGTTTTAAACATTTCTAAAATAAAATCCCCCAAAACCTCAAGGAAAAGTACTTTTTAAAAAATATTGATTGATATAATTTTATCTAATGTAGAAGCTTGGGAAAGTAGTGATTTTAATATACCATTTTAATGTCTAAGTTTATACATCTGAAATTAATAAATTGAACACAATTAATAACATATGGTCATTCTTAAGCTATGGTCATTCTTAAGCTACAGTCATAGAAATATAAGCACACATTAAAATCATCTAGTGGATCCGAGCTGCACCTCACAAATTCTTGGGTAGCTTTTAGCAAATGCAAAATAATGAGCATTAACCCAGGCATTTAAGGGTCCAGGTAAATCATCATGATCTTCAGGGAACCTGTGAAAAATTCATGGAGCTATAACTTGTCTTAAGAAAAGACTACACGAATGCTGAGAGAGACAGAAAGAGAAACATGATACAGATGCACTCTTCTCTGCTTGTTAAAGGATTCTCTTCCACCTTTAGTAGAGTGTGCTACTTGGGAAAATGCACTGACTTCATTTTCTGGTTTCTTTTGTCCTTGGTTTTGACATAGCGTTGGTGTCAGGAAATTCTTCCTTCAAAGCCTCAATCGCTTGTGCTCAAATTTAAACACATTTCCTTCTTTGTAATCAGGGAGAAGAGAGCAGCTGGTCACCATTTTCTATGCACTAAACCTTTGAGCTTTTTCTTCTGAATAAATGATCCTACTTCATAGACTCATAAAATTAGAAGGGGCCTTGAAGTCATCCCATCCTTTCTTTGCCTTTTAGACAAGACTACCCTTCCCTTTTACTATCCCAAATGGATGAGAAAATTCATCCTATTTTTAAAAGAGATCAAGAGAAAACTAATCAAAAGCCTCCAACAGTCACACATTCCTCTGATGAGAAACCCTTACTTTCAGGAAATCATCATCATTATCATCAAATAGCATTTTCTAAACACCCACATGTGCAAAATATGTTTGTGTATTCAGACCCTAAAGAGGGCCCCAGAGGCCCGGAAGAAAAGGTTGTAGAAAACTGCAAAGGTGCACAAACAGCACTAGACTCCATGCAAGGCACTGGGAGAGTCCAATTCGTGGCCATACCTGACCTATAGCAAACCCATCAAAGATAGATTATTTTTAAAAGACATTCCAGAAACTCCAGGAAATTTTTATTTTTTTTATTTAGGAAAATGGCCTTATAATTAAACAATAAGTCCATTTCATTTTCTTCCATTTAAATGTTAGGACTTAGTAACTACTGTCAAATTCAAGTCTAATGACCAAAGAATGAGAAACATCAAGATGCAATATATTAAATCTGAAACAATCTGTGTTAAAATCTTAACATTTTCCACATGCATAATACTGAATCAATTGCCTCTTTCACAAAGTGAGGGGTAAACAGTTGTCTCTGAAAACTTTTAATTTTTTTCTCTTCTCACCCACTTCTGGCTTCTCTTTCATGTTCCTGGAGAGCCGGAGCTCAAAGGTTGCCCTGAGAGGTTCAAAACTCCCCATCCACAGTTGAAATGCCTCTATGTCCTCTCCCTTCCCCTTCCAGTCTAGGAATTCCCAATCTCAGAGTGTCACTGACTTCTGCTAGGTTTTATTTGAATAAAGCAATTTACTTGGAGCCAAGCTTTCTCTTAATTTAAAAATATTTGATTAAAGGGGAAATTGTTAACTCAAATTTGCTAGTTGAATGGGCTGGTTGCTGAGGCAAGATGATTTTGACCAGGGGGGTCCTCTAAGTTCGCCTTCACCCCTCCTTTATGCATTCTGCCAGGGTATGAAGCACACTGACTAGGTCACACATCACCTATATTCTCCTTCCTCTTTGTGGGATTCTCAGCTACACCCCATTGCTCTCCTTTAGAGAAGCTTTCTGTAACTGTGAAAGCAATCACGGTGCTCAAAGTTTAGGAGTTGGCCCAACCTTGCTGATCCAGAAAGGGCCCTAGCCAAAATTTGTGTTGCATCCCAACAACCTTCAAATATTTTGCTGTACAGGCTCAAGAATTTGTTATAGTGATAGTTGCTGTTCAGTTTTGACTTGGGCTTTTAAAGTGCGTCAGGCAGCCAATTCCATACATCATTGCATAATTCCTATATCATGGCCAGTAGGTACTATCTAGGAAGACTTTACCATAAATATAAAATATATTAATAGAATATACAACAGTTTTTGCACAGAGCTCTTTTTATTTTATTTCTAATAGAAATTTATTATTTCTAATAGATATTTCTGTTCTATTTCCTAAACTTATTTAAAGCTTTCATTTTTCTCTACCAATGATTAACATGTTTAATCTTTTAGGGAAATGGTAAAATAGTAAACTGCTTTATTAATATTATTGAATATCTCTTATATTTGAAGCACAAGAAAACATCACTTGGTGCTTTCATGTACTATCACATTTAAAACTCTAAATTACATTTTAGCCAGGGCCTGTGTCTCATGCCTATAATCCCAGCTATTTGGGAGGCTAAGCTGGGAGGATCACTTGAGGCCAGGAGTTTGAGACCATCTCTGGGCAGCATAGCAAGAACCCTGTCTCTAAAAAAAAAATTAAATTAAATTGAAAACCTCCTAATTCCATTTTAAGGCAAAATTATTTATTCTTTCTCCTCTTTTTCTGACAAATTGAACCTCCTTTATGATAAACTGAATTCAAATGCAGGCATCTCTAATCCCAGAGTGCCTGTATGTGCGTTTAGGTAATTAATTTGGTCTAAGAATCAACAAAACTAAATAAATGCTAGATTTCTAGAATTTATCAAAAGAACTCCCAATGATTGACTATTTGCTGCTGATTTCCCTATTGTAATATGCAGAATAGAAGTTTAAATTTTGAGATCAGTATGTTCTCCTTATTTGACCGTGTATTTCCACAGAAGTCAATCTATCATTAAATGTACCCCAATTTTTCACCATATCCTTTAAATGTTTTCCACTGTTTATCCATTCTGTGTATCAGTCTTCATCACTCTTTTCAAGAGCTTTACTTAATAGTATACTCACTGTATTAGTAGTTTGGGAAGTACTATATCATATTATATCACTATTTTTAAGTATTACTTCCCTTCTGTGCCCATAGACTGGGATTTGATTCTTTTGACTTCAGTTTCCCAGATACATCCAGACATTACGAATGCTGCCTCCAGTGTTTTGCATAAAGTTGGGACTCTTCACTTGTCCAACCAGGTCTGAGCCTCATGATGTCATTGCTGACATTATCATTATCAGAGGAATAAGCAGGTCTGCTATACCTGCCTTCCATGACTGAGCCCTCAGAGAGCCCTCCAAGTGTCTGTTTCAGACAATGAAGGAGGCATTGTGACTTTGTTTTTCTTTTGTGCTATAGGCGAAAATTGTAAACCTACATAAATAAAAATGAAACAAAGTAAAATAGAATTACAACTTCTGTTTAACCTATTTAGGACAAGATATTTTAAATAGATATGTATCTATGAAGAAATACACATTAAAAAGTGATTTAGAACAGGACATTTGGAAATGACATTCATTCTTCTTTGTATAGATACGTAGTCTATTTTTCAGAACTTAATATGCCGTAATTATTGTCCTTAACTATTAGCGTCTACATCTTCAAGAAAGAAAAATTATTACATTGCAAACATGTGGAACTTAAGATTTACTTGGAATTTTCAAAAGGATATCCCTCAACATAATATATTCTTATAAGAACAGTACAGACCTTTGTCCTAGATGTTTTTATTAATAAATATTTTCAATTGTTATGAATCAATATTTAGATTAGATTTTGGTTCCAAACATCTGAAGTACATTGGGTAATACAGAGGTAATTGATTTCAATTCAATTTACTTCAATTTCTTCAAGTTCATGATTAGGCAATTTAAAAAATATGTAGGAAATAATCTTCTATTTCCTTCTAGAATTAGTACGATTTCCTTCTGTACTTCTAGAAGTATTCTAAGGGAACTGCTAAATTCATGGGTATAATTGTCTGAGTGAATTCTATAATCTATAAAAATATAGAAAATTCTTGCCTTTGAGAATAAATGATTTGAGTGAATTCTATTATCTATATAATCATTTTGTGTTTCAGTGCTGTTATGTGTGAACAAAAGCAGTGGATGTAGTCTTTAAAACGTTTTCAAAAATTAATAATTGCAAATAATCTTTTATCTTCTTTTTTAAATAAATTTGTCTAAGTATGAGAGATAATTTTAATACTTATCTTTTTATTTCTTATCTTCTCCCATCCTGTGGGAGCATAAATGGCTTCCAAAGTATAAATATTCACAGGAGAATATTAAACCTTTGTAAATTCAGTTCGCATCCATGGTTGATAGTAGAATGATGGTGAGAAACTTCCCTCACTAAACGTCAATCAAATTCATCAGCGTGATACTTCTATAGGACTGCACAACTGGAAGAAACAGTCACTCTTGTTTCATTGTTATGTATATTTATGCTGGTTCTCAATTTAATCAACAACTGGGGCTGGAACCATCCTTGAAACAGATTAGGTGATTGGATTCTTTTAAATGTAATTCCGAAAATTGAACTCTATGGCTTTTCTTAGACAATTCTTAAATATTTGTGGTCATCCAGTTTAAACAACAGAAAATTTTGGGGCAGCCAGTATAGTCTTCTTTTGCAAGCAGTGTATACTATTCTTGTACATTCACCAACAAAATTATATCTGAATAAGTGAGATCTAATCCAGAAGAATCTAAAGTAGGTTTCACAACATTTTAGTGTTTTAGTCCACTTAAATCATTTCAGCCATCACCTTAAAAACCTCCTTTAAAAGGATTCACCATCACCTGTTGTAAAAACTGAATTTGAGCAAGATGCATTTTATAAATCAAATCCATGAGGCAGTCAAGACATTACTTCTCTTGGAATGAAAAGGAAAAGAATGATTTCACAAGCAGATGAAAATTACATATGTAACTCTACTTCTCTGGGTAGGATCCAGTACATGTTTAATCTTGAATTTTTCCATTTTCAAAGGCTTGCCAAGTTAGCTCTCAAAGATTTCATGAAACATGTTGCTGTGAAGCTACATCAAACACTGGTCTAATTTCTGACAGGTTACTCTATACAATTGCACATACCTGGCCTATGAAATAGGGTGAACTAAAACTCATCAAAAAAGAATAAAAAGTCTCATATTACAATTCTTAAGGATTTCAAAAATCAATGATCCTTCAGAAGGAGAATAGGCCATTTATCATTACTGTCACTTTGATGTCAAGAAAAAAAAAGAAAAACAGAAAAACATTGCCTTTTAACATCACAGTTGATATTACTAGCTTTAGAATTTACAAAGCACTTTACTCTTCCATTATTTCAATTAACTCTCACAATGTCTCATGCAGCCAATATTAATATTGCATATTATAATAATTCCATTTGAAAACTGAGAACTTGAGGGTCAAAGAACTTACATCATTTCCCAAGGTCATGCAGATGATTGTTCCAGGATTGTTCTAGGATTCCATCTCCAAAAGATTGAGAGTGAAATCTTTTTTTCCATTCTATTTCCATGTATATTTTACTAACAGTACATCTAATTATGAATTGGAGAATAATCTTTATTTATTCAAATAACCTTTGTTTATCAGGCTTTTTTGTTAATTTAATGCATCTACTCTTAATCTTATATTATGCATATGTACTATTTTTACATACTTATTATGGCATTAAAGATTTTGGTAGGTAAATATATACTCTACAGAAAAGTGCATATTCCCTTTATTCTAAAGGTAAATGTTCATCATCATTACCTGACTGAAGTATCTGAAGAAAAATAAAATGGTGATCATATTGCTTGTTTTCAGAATGAATTCTTCTGTAGAAGCACATCCATGGACTTTAATTCAGAGTTGGGAAATGGATGTAAAATATTATGCAATGCAGAAAAATTGTCAGTATTGTCAGTTATTAATGATACTCAGTGATGTGAAACAACTAAATGAAATAAGAGTGAAAAATGACCCTATTTAATTGGTGCTTCTGGGAAATTTAGGTAGGTGTCTGAGGTCACTGAAGAAACTGGGCCAGTTAGCAGATGGTGTAATCAATATCTCTTTCAATTCTGTAATGCTGAAATATATGGTATTTTAAATGCCTTCTTTGTGTATTACATTAAATCAAGAAATAGTCTCTTGGCTTCATGTTAGAGGTGGCAGTGTAAAAATATTCTGGTTTGAGTGCTATGGTATTGCTGATCCCTATAGATATAGGGCATTTTGATTTAAGATTCTGAGGAATAAACAGAAAAAGGTTCATTTCAGAGACTGTAGCATTTGGGGGAGAAACTTTTAAGATTATTTTTTAAATTTTCTCTAAGTATTTGTGTCAGTAAAAGTAGATAACTTATGCTCTTATTAAACAAACTTTGTAAATCAACTTTTATAAATTGCAACGCCAATAGGAAAAAAACAAAACAAAAACTTAAACTAAAAAAAGGCCTGAGTGTTTGGATCTGACCCAAAATGACCATTAAAGTTGTAAATTTTCCCATTAAATTGATAACAATGTAAGCCATTTCTCTACATCAATGGAAATGCCAACATAATTCTGAGTAATAACATCTCTTCCAAGTGGTCTAATATTTTTGTTCTAGTTTTTATGAGCATGAGTATATACTTGATTTTCAGGGACTTGTTGATAGATGGTGCTGAATTGGAGGGCTACCCAAATCTAAAGGGACTAATTGCTGCTGTCCCTGTGCTGGTACAATGCTTTTTCTATTTAGTAGATTTCACTTATCTAAAATGATAAATTTCCTTAGTAGATGTACAGCCCAAGTGAGTTATCTTTTTCCAGATACCATAATGGTTATTAATGGTCTGCCCTCACAGTTTTCTCTGATGCCCTTGAGGGCCATTCAAAGATAGGCATTCAATACATAGCTGAGGACAGTAGGGACAGAGTACTTTGCCCGGGGACAAATTGAATCTAGTGACTTAGCTTCACCATCACTCTGCATAAGAGCTGTTGATTCCTGTTCACATGATAACTCTTACCCATTCATTAGTGGTTCTGTTGGTCAGATGGTGGGGAGATGGGGCATAGCAAGACATTGTTTTCTGAGAGCTTCACTCTAAGTCCTGGCTAGACTCCACAGAAAGCATGTTCTGGCCTTATCACCCACAAACGCAGGGTACTTCTGGTGGGATACTTTGCATATTCCTCAACAACTTCTAAAATGCACATGAACTCACCAAACACCATCGAAGGCTCTGAGTAAATGGTTAGATTTTTTTTTCCTCTGAGTTTTCAGGTTTGGTGCATTGCCTCTTGTTTTTATTGCTTTCAAGCTCTCTGTCTGTAGAATGGAAAGGGGGGATAGCTCTACACTATGCTCAACATTTTATTTTGAAAAATTTCAAATCTATCGAAAAATTAAAACCAAAGTACAAGAATACGAATGAATACCTTTCACACACATTGACCAGCTACGAATTTTTCCACATTTGCTTTTTTCATGTCTCATTATCTCTGTATCTATCCATCTACCTACTTATGCATCTACATCTATAGGTCTATTTGTATTTTACACACACACACACAGGGCTGTATTATTTTTCTAAACCCTTTAAATCTTTACTGTAGAAATCATGACACTTTTTATCACATATATGAAAATCAGTAATAACTTAATAATATTAACTGATATACAGATTGACTTATGCTGCAATTTCCCTTTTTTTTTTCTTTTGATCCAGGGTGAAATCAAGAATCAAGGCTTACACATTACATTTGTTTCTTTCCTCCTCCTTCTCTCCCTCCTCGTCCTCCTCCTTCTCCTTTTTTTTTAAATTTGGTCTCTTTAGGCTTTTTCATTGGTGAATAGCTTGTTTGTTTGAGTGGTACCTGGGCTTCCATAACACTGAATTTTTGGAGAATTCACAATATAAGAAAGCTGTGCATTCTAGATTTGTCTCACCGTGCCCTTATGTTAAGAGGTACATAAAACATTTTTGGTAAGAATACTACATAGGTGATTTAGGGCATCATAACAGGAATTCCATAATTTTATGTTGTTCCATTATTGGTGATGCTAGTTTTGATGACTTGGTCATCGTCATAACTGCCAGACTTCTCCATTATTAAGAGGGCTGTGTGTGTGTGTGTATGTGTGTGTGTGTATTTGTAAATAGTAAGTGAAGAATTGCTGCCTTGTGACAATGTGGACATCCATTTTCCTAGAAGCTTTCACCCAGTGGTTTGTATCATCTAATTGTGGTCCTTGCTGAAATCAGTTATTATTATAGATTGCAAAATAGCAATATTTCTGATTTTGTCATACTCTTCATATTTATTATCTGACAATCTTCTGTAAGAACTGTTTCTCATATATATATATATGCACATACATATTATCTTTCTAAGTTATATATTTAAGGTATTTTAAGTATTTTTAGCACCTCAAAAATTTTAAAGAGAAGTACTAAAGTAGAGTATATTCTATAATATTTATGATTTCTTATATTAACACATATTTTGGTATATTATATAAAATCATAAAATTCTTTTTGATTTATACATATATAATTGATTATGTTTCCTTTCAAAGCAACTTGTTAAAAGTGGAAAGGAGTAAAATTCACTGTGCCTTGAGTTTCAATTTTCTATTCAAAAGACATTTTCTATTCTGATTATCTACAGAAATGGATCATTCATTCACTCAGTTAAACTTTCTTGAGGTCTTGCTTCAATCAAGGCACTACGTTAGCTGTAAAATACTGACAAAACTTGTGTTTTAACCCCCACTCATGAAATAGGAAATGTGGGTGTGTGTGTATATGTGTGTGTATACATATATGTAATTTCCCCCAAATAATAATATGTTCTGAAAGTCTAAACATACATTTCTTCTGGCTACAGGTGACCATGTCATTTGCATTTATTATAATACATTTTTTTTATTCATGAAATTTAAATGAAGTTTTAACTCCCATGGAAACCCAGTTAATATATGATAGTACATAATATGCCTAAAAGGCTTTGTTTTTTCCTTTGAGGATTGATTATTTCTATGGAAAAGCTTTCATTTTATAAAGATTTAAAATATAGCTTTAGCTAGCAAAATATAACGGTAATTGTACCCATTCTGTAATCTATTATCATCATTTGATTAGACTCTCATAACAATTTTCCTCAAACAACAATATTAAGAGAGAATAAAAACATTATCTCCTTATTGGATTATCTTGTTAATTTGCTTTTGCTTAATATTTTGGCAACTCTTGGACAATTTTTGGAATGAATAATGATAATTTACACGGTCAAATCTAATGATATTTAATAATAACAGGATATTTATAGCCTATGTGATAATAAAGATACACACTTTGGGGACTATTACAGAGATACAAAAACTTGTTTAGTAAAATATTCATCAGATGTTTTTCTCTCCTTCATTTGTTAGATCTATGACTTGGTCAAGTTGCTTAATTTCTCTGAACATCGATTTTCTTATCTGTAAAGAAGGAGGGGGTGGTAATGTGTAATAGACATTGTAACAGGCTGTTAAATGCTAGAAACGATGTGTGCAATGCCTGATATATAGTAGTAATTTTTATTTTGAATCCAGGGGTGCTTGCAACTAAACCACTTTAGAGGTGAATGGTCCCATATTCCCCTGAGCCAAGCTCCAAATTCTGGTTGAGCTCAGTTCATACACTCTTACAAACAATAATTCTATTTATTTTACAAATGCCATGTAAACTGAGAGCTAAGTACCAGCATTATAATTCACTTTAAATATCTGATTTTGAGGTATAAATTTAACTAACTATTTGTAATCTTTAAATGCAGAATCCAAGTTTTCTCCAAACTTTATCTTGTTCCAGTCAGGAAAACAGCTGAGTACCTTCAATTTTTTTTCCTTCAAATGTTTTTATTATCATATTTGAAGGTTTTGATTAAGTTGGCATTGTAAGAAACCCTTTTCTATTTTCTTTCATGTTATTCTTGACAAGCCCAAATGGGTAATACTGGCTGGTATTACAAGCTCCTGTTTTTAGGTACATTCATTTATCATGGAATGAGTCACTTTGCTGTTTTTGTTTCCACTTTATTCTGAAAGGCACCAACAGAAATATTACAAGAATGTAGGGTTGCAGCAAATAAATTCTCATGCTGATCTGCACTGTGTCTCTTCAGCCAATCTAGCCTATATAACATCATCTTTGAACAATACAGAGTGATGGCTGGGGATGAAAGAACAGGTTCAGATAAAACAGAATTTTCCACCACCCCGGAGTACTCTGCATTTAATCTGAAGCCAAATAATCTAACATAAATTTGTTTTTTATGGCCTTTGTTCTGGTCTCTCCCAGTAGGAAAGTTTTTGTACCTGGTACTTCTTTGCTTTTTGTTTTTTGGCTTTTACTGTTTTCTTAATTTTAAATTCTAAGCCTCTGCGCACTTTGTTTATAAAAAGATTCTCAATTTTCTACTTTTTATATGGTTTCTTAACCATTTTCAGTTTTGCTGAGAGAAGAGTCTATATGTTTACATGAAAGAAGAATCTTTTTAGATCATTATGTTAAAACTATACTAAAATGAAATTTAATTATTGATATACAAATGTAAAGTGGACAATGTCATTCATTTCAGTATATTCGTACAATTAAGCCAATAGAAAACAGAAATTATATGAAAATCCCAACTCCTTGATTTATGATAATGGAGGATCTGTTATCAGAAAAGGAAAAAAAGTCTTCATAGGAAATTGAAGAAGCTGCTCTAAATGTTTAAGGTAGCAGCATAATTCTTTTGAAATAAATTTTTACTTGGAAACCTAATATAGAAATAAAAGCATAAAAGGGGAGCTTTCTATTTAAAGTGTGGGGGATTGGGTTCTAGGTCCTATCTCATCTGGCTTTTTCCAAAAGCTGAGGAATGATAGTCCCTAATGCTGCCTTCTAGGAGCTCAGATTGAAAATTCTTGCACTAGGAACAACCTGATACAAAAACCATGAAAGGAAACATACAAAAAAACAATTCACCCTGCATTACCTCGCCAGTTACCTGCCAAAAGTCCTAGAGGATGATCTTTAAATCAGTTCCTTCAAGTCTCTGGAAGAGTCTCTGTAGACATTCTCCTTAGGCACTTACTAGCCATTTACTTGCCTGGAGTTGAGCTGCTAAAGTAAAATTCTGGATTGAACTGAGCTTCTTACAGTTGTACGCTCATATTCCCAACAAGAGAGAACTGCTTTTTCTCTGTTTTGTGTAAAAATATAGTGTCAACAATCAAGTCTAGATTCATTGCAACTTTTGTTAGTTTCCTGTACTTCACGGATAATGAAATACTTAATAACAAAGCTGATGATTCTTCCCTCAAAATTGTTGACTTTTGCCTTATGAGGTTGGTAGAAGTGAGAATGTGTATTTTAAATTCTGAAGGCAGACTTTATGTATCCACAGGGAATAATGTATTTTATCTTATTTTCTCACTCTGTATGTATTTGAATAAGGACCTTTTAAAAGTTCTCTCACATCAATGGAAATAACTGAGCTAGAAATTGCGTGGTGAAAAATTTATAGGCATAATATATATTCAAAAGAATGATATGATTTTTTTATTTTTGTGAAATAACACAGAGGGAATCGTAAACGTGGAGCTGTCTAATAAGGAAGCACATGATTAAAATAAGAAAAGTTGAATTTCTTATCAGTGGAAAAATGAAATGAGTCAGTAGCTATGGATTACTGATGTCATTGAAGAGGTTCCTATATTGAGTAGGAATCTAAGCAAGATGACCTTCAAGGTCTCTGTTAAATCTACAATTGTATTCAAAAGATACACCTGGTTTGCTTATCAAAAATGATGCAAAGTAGCATATACTGATTTTATTTACTTGTACTCAAAATTTTGGTAATCTTTGACAAACTACTTACTTGGTAGAACATTTTGTTGTAAATTTAATACATTAACCCTGCTTATTGCAGTTGGCAAATTAAATTCAAGTCTGTATTATGGAGAGTCATGAAATAAATGCTTTAGAATTATCATCTGTATTAAACAGCTGTAAAAAAAGCAGGCTGACAAATATTGATGATTCTATACAAAACTGAAATGATTTAGAGTAACCTTCAAGTTGGTTTATAAATTTTATGACACAAACACAGAATAAATAAACATAAAACCAAAATTTTCTTTAATAATATTTAAGAAAAAAACTAAGTTTGAGAAAAATCTAAATATCAGCACTAATTTCAACTTCATGAATTTCCCAGTGTAGTTCATGTTTAGTATATTAACATAATATTGATTTTAATAGAGAGACTCACTGTTTCTTACTGACTTAAATATGTGTAAGCAATAACATATCTATTAGGAATCAATTTTGACTAATGAGGCCAGTGTATCGTCTGTCTTGACTGCTTTCCAATTTTGTGTAAGTCACTTTGGTAGCTGCATTAGCTGTCTTAGTCCACATGAAGATTACTTAGTGAATTAAGTGGTGCCTTGGTAAGCAAAAAGAACTCATGTGACTTCCCATGAAACTAATTTATAATTAAGAGTTATGAGAAACCATTTGAGAATTATTGTTTCTGAATGAATTAGCAGAGAATTCTAGTTTCAGAACTTCTAATAGCCTAGAATTTTTGTTTTCTAATTTTATTACATTTAAATTTAAATATTTTCCACAAATATTTTTAAGCAGGAACAGTTATTTAATTCTTTAAAAAGATTAGGCCAAAACATGCAAAAGTCCCTTTAGTAATACATTTTTAACTGGAATTATAATTAGTCATCAGGGGAAAGCCATTTTAGTGGAAAATAAAATTCAAAGAAGCTAAACATTAACCACTGAAGTTGCTTTTTGCCCTTTGCAAATTCTTTCTACATTATATCATTCTCTATATATTTTTGAATTCATATTTCCAAAGAAATTACTTTTTGCTTAATATAAAATTCTAGGCAATTAGATGCAAAAGTGTAGTAAAGCAACATTAAAGTTGCCAATTTAAACACAGGGAAGCAAAACAGCCCAGGAGTTAAAGTTCTGACAGCTATTTAAACTAGCACACATGGCCAGTGCCCACTCCCTACGCAGACACACACCCATTTTCACAGTCACTGAGGAGCTCTAAGAGTTGATTTTGAAACATACTTGAAATTACCTTCTGTGGGAAAATAACATAAATCTGAGATAAATTCCTGACTATCCATAGTTGAAAATTTTTTTTTCCAAAATGATGAAAAAATGAAAATGTCCTCAGCATGATTACCTAGGATAAGAATTTGTGATGCTGCATTAAGGCATTTCTTAGGGCAAATTCATAAGTGACATTTGATGACAGCTATTTCCACGATTAGAGTCTTCTTTCTTTTGTTTGTTTTAAATGAGTATGCAAGTTGTTAACAACAGAACTTTCTCATGTAAACAAATTGATAAACTACTAAACCAAACTCTCCACCCATTTTGTCTCATGTGGCAACCTGCTCAGACCACATCAGCAAAGGCTAGATGAAGCAAAAATCTGCATATATTTGACAATGTGATCCTTTTCCATACATAGACTTTTATTATAATGTCTGACTGTTTCTCATCTTCAATTCCTGCGTTGTAATTTAGACACAAATCCTGAGGCCAAATTTTGGCTTGCAACTGGATACTACAGAGCAAGATTTGTGATCCTGTTTCCCCTCACACATAAAATGGAAATGATAAATCCTACATAATGTCCTAGTGAAAAGTAAATAGGAGAATATAAAGTATTATGCATAAGACCTTATATAGGAAATGTACAAATTCCAAAATGACATTGGGATAATCATCATTTTATTATAGCCAAGAAATTGCCAAGAATTTTTTAAAATATGGTTCTCAGAGAATTCTATTTATAATAATAGCATACATCCAGTGACAAAATGGATGGAATATACATTCAAGATTTCATAACAGGATCAGGAAATAACGTCTACACAAACTTTTCTACCCTGCTGCTAGTATCCAGTTTCCTCTTACTGCACGGATATTTATTGTCCCCATTCCCTGTTTTCTTTCTCAAATTTACTCAGAAAATACCTACCGGAGTATCTACTGTGTGCCAGACATTCACAGATAATAGAGTAGAATAAAACCATGATTTCTTTTTCCCTGGTGTCTATAATATAACAAATGTAATGGAGGGCATTCTTGGCTTGTGTATTTGTTTGTTTAATCTATTTAAGCAATGGTAAAGGGGAAATGTGCATTATAGAAGCATATTCTTCCTTTCTCTGCTAATGATAGCACAAGTTCAGTGGTATGGGAAGGATGAAACAGAATATGGAGAAATTATAATAAAAAATAAGAAAGATATCCAAGTCTAAAATAAAACTATGAGAACAATTTTATAACACAGACCAAGAAAATTTCAGAAGAATAAAATTTATGTATTTTCCATTGCCCTATTAAATCAAACATTTTTATGTTCTATGTTCTCATTCTGTCCTTACATATATAACTGGGCATTTTGAGAGGGCTTGGTTGGAGCGCAGACATTAGTAGCATAGACAACTTCCACCCCTCCTCTTCCCTCTATATACCCATGGCGAATCTGTTTTTATGTATTTATACATTCAGAAGTTTTTGTGTTTATGACAGAGAAAGTGTGAAAAAGCTTAGGAAAGAAAGACATGAAGAAATTACTAGGCCCAAACTGAAGATAAGCCGAACATAGAAACTGGTATTGCCATTGGTTTTGTTTCAACACAGAAAACACTGAATTTTTATACTGAGTGACTTATCAGACCAGGGGGACAGAAATTTAAACCAACCCCCCCCCCTAGAGTCTTAGAGAATATGATAGCAGACCTTACCAAAATTAAGCAGAAAATTCAGGGATCTCCCTTTAGATAAGTTTGAATTAAAAAAATAAAGGGATCTACAACACAGATGTACATTGCCTTGTGAAGTTTAAGGACCTTCAAGTCATGAATTTTGTCTAAGGTCGTCTTAGGTTGGTAATATCCAAAGTCAATTAATCTTTGGAATAAGGCAGTTTCTTCATAGGCTTCAGATTATTCAAATCAATTTTCAAACATGATGTTCAGCATACAGTACAAGTTAACCCAGTATAGGTGAAAATTACTCTGTGCATGGGAATGAACAATAACAACCCACAAAGTCTACAGATATTGAAATTATCAGACACAGTCTAGAAAAATACTATGTTTATTCTATTTTAGGGAAAAAAATAAATATACACAAAGAAACAAGGAACTATTTATCAAGTGATCTAAGACATTTGAAACAAATCAAAGGGAACTTTTGTAACCAAAACAACCAAAGCAAAAAGTCAACGGATGAAATCAACAGCACATTAGAAATAGAGGAAGATAAAATTAGTGAGTTAGAAGAGATTGGAAGAAACTATATAGAATATAGAAGAGAAATTGAGAGACATGGAGGACAAAGTGAATAGTTATGATATATATTGAATCAGAGACTTTGCAGGAAAAGAAGAGAGAATGGATTGGATAATATTTGAAGAAATAATAGTTAAGAATTTTCCAGAGCTGACAAAAGATAACAATACTCTAATTCTATAATTGCAACAAATACCCAATAGCATAAATACAAAGAAATTTTGATCCTGGTGAAACTACAGACCACCAAAATCAACTGAAAATTTTAATGCAATCTGGGAAAAAAAGAGAATATATGAAATTAACCTGAAAGGTGAAACATTTAAATGAGTAATTGAGTTCTTAACAGCAATATAAGCTAAAAGAGAGTGAAATCATGTGTTTATGAGCTGAAATACAATAACTATGAATCTAATGCTTGAATTTCTTTCGAGTATTAGTACAAAAACTATACACTATTTGACATAAGAAAGGAAATAATTTACCACCAATAAGTCCACATTACAAGTAATTCCAAATTATGAACTTCAAACAGAAGGAACGTTAACACTGATGGAAGGTGTCAGATGGAAGAAGAAGGTACAAACAAATATTGAGTTAAATATATAGATTAAATAAACTTTGATTTAAAAATTAATAGCAATTCTACATAAGACAAGTAAAAATGAATAAAATATAAAGTTAAAATGCCCTCCGCCAGAGCACATAATTCAAGTGAGGTATAGAAACCAATTTATTTTAGACTTTGATAAATTAAGAATATATGGTAACATTTCTTTTTTTTTTTTCTTATATTATTCTGGTTTTATTGAGATATAAGTGGAAAGCAAAAATTGTATATATTTGTGGTGTACAATGAGATGTTTTTATATATGTATATATTTGTAAAATGATTACCACAATCAAGCTAATTAACATATCCATCACTTCAGATATTTACCATTTTTTGTGGCAAGAACATTTAAGATCTATTCTCTTATCAAATTTCAAGTATACAATACACTATTATTAATTATATTCCCTGTGTTTTACATTATTTTTCTAGAAATTATTCATCTTGCCTAATTGCAACTTCATTCCCTTTGATCAACATTTCCCCATTTCCCCCACAATGCAGTCCCTGGCAACCACCTTTTACCTATGAGTCAGATAATACAGTATTTGCTTTTCTTTGTCTGGTTTACTTCACTTAGCATATGTCTTCCAGGTTCATCCATGTTGTTACAAATGATAGGATTTCTTATTTTTTAAAGGCTGAATAATATTCTACTGTGTGTGCATATACTATATACATACATGTATTTCTTTATTCATTCATCCAATGCACACTTAGGTTGATTCTATATTTTTGAATATTGTGAATAATGCTACAATAAACATGGAAGTGCAGATATATCTATGAGATACTGATAATTTTTGATATATATTCAGAAGTAAGATGGCTGGAACATAGGGTAGTTCTGTTTTTAATTTTTGGAGGAACCTCCATACTGTTTTCTATAGTGGCTGAACCAATTTACCAACAATGTACAAGGGTTGCCTTTCTCCATATCCTTACTAACACTGCCTAGCTCTTGTCTTTTTTTTATTTATTTATTTATTTTTTTAATTATTTTTTTTATTTTGGCATATTATGGGGGTACAGATTTTAAGGTTTCAATAAATGCCCATTTCCCCCCCTCCCCCCAAATAACATTTCTAAATAAAGCATGTAAGTATGGTATTCTCAAATAGGTTTGAAAATATTCTTAGGACAATATTATTCAATCAGAAAATCAGGACTACTAAAAGAAAGAACACAATATCACGAGACATCAGGAATCCCAGGGAAAGCATGAGCTGAAGCTTGAAATTGACAGGTGGGACATCAGGAAGGGAAGATCCAAGGAGAAGAAAGATCATGGCAGACGCAGCTGCTACTCAATCTCTGATCTTCAGCAAGGACCAAGTCTCTCTTTTTAGGGAGTTTCCACCTAATAGGCCTGGGAAAAGTAATATTTCATTTGGTCAACTCAAAATCAACTAATTTAGAACTTCAATCCTATCCTCAGATCCCTTCATAGAATCATGAAGATTGGAGTGTGACTGACCTAGCAAATGACCTGCCAAATGGTCACTGACTCTCCCTTAGGGAACTCTAACTTTACTGGAAGGTGAATTCCAGAAACTGTCTTTCAGCCACATCAAGTTAGCACACAAAAATGCATCATAACATTCATTTTAAGAAATTATGAACTAAAAGAAAAGTAAGTCAAAATATTATAAAAAAGAAATAACAGATGAGCAAAATTTCATGAAATTAAAAACAAAATAGAAAAGATCAATAAAACCAAAAGTTGGTTGGCAACAGAGAAAGGAATTAAAACAAAAAGAGAGGGAGAGATGAGAGAGACAAAGAAAGGTAGAAAATATTTGGAAGTAATAAATCAACACCTAAAAGTTGTATACTCAAAAAAACAAAGCGGAAAAAAATTTAAAATCCTTGTGTTAATAAACTTAAAAATTTAGATTAAACTGATAAATTCCTAAATATATCTAATGTAGACATATTGAAAAAATATAGTCTAGAGTCTATTAAAAAAATTGAAACAAGTAGTTAAAAATCTTCTATGGGAAAAAAGTCATCCCCATATGACTTCTATGAATATTTGTAGCAAACATCATATATATATAGATATCATTTCACATATATATCATTTCACATATATATCATTATATATACATGTAATTTCAGTTTCACATACACACTAATGAATTCATTTTACTGTTGAAGACCAGCATAACCTTGTTCCAGCTCTTAAGACAGTAGAAGAAAGGAAAGATATAGTCAATACTAGTCACACCATGAATGTAAAAATTATAAAGCAGCAATGAGTAAATCAAATCAGCCATGCATCATAAAAAGTGATATACACCTAATCAAACTTGGTTTATCTCACAAATACAATTTAGGTGTGACATTATAGATTTAATCGGTGTACCTTACCGCATTAATGTTTTTTTTAATTTAATTTTTTTTTTTTTTTTTTTGAGACAGAGTCTTGCTTTATTGCCCAGGCTAGAGTGAGTGCCGTGGTGTCAGCCTAGCTCACAGCAACCTCAAACTCCTGGGCTCAAGCAATCCTGCTGCCTCAGCCTCCCCAGTAGCTGGGACTACAGGCATGCACCACTATACCCGGCTAATTTTTTCTATATATATCAGATGGCCAATTAATTTCTTTCTATTTATAGTAGAGACGGGGTCTCACTCTTGCTCAGGGTGGTTTGGAACACCTGACCTCAAGCAATCCACCCGCCTTGGCCTCCCAGAGTGCTAGGATTCCAGGCATGAGCCACCACGCCCGGCCCACATTTATGTTAAAGACAAACTTGTATACATTTTAAAAGATGCTGAAAAATTAACAAAATCTACTATCCACTTATTTTATTGTTAAAAAATCCTTTAAAAAACAAAAAACAGAAGATCATTTCTATTGTAAAGATAAATACTATCTACAAAGCAACCATCAAGCAAGCATCATATGCTTGATGGTGAGGTAGTAAAGGTTTTCCTTGAATCGAAGAAGAGGGTATATGTCTGCTATTTTCACTCATATTCAATATGGTAATGTGCTAGCTATTATAATAAGGCAAGAAAACTAAAATGTATAATGTTTACAAAGTTAAAAATAAAATTTTCCTTATTTACAAACTTCATAATGATGTTAGGTAGAAAACACAAGTAGATCTAAATCTATATTTGTTACTAAAGGCAGATTTTCACCAAGAAGTTAAGAGAAAAAAAATTAGGAAAGCAAACCAAAACCATTATGGAAAATACAGAGAAAATGCTATGAGTGAAAGAGATGGTTGCATCTACAGTATAGTATTATACCATACTATTATATAGTATTATATATACCATATATAATATATTTATAGTATAATGAATGAATAAGTTAAAGTAGACAAATACATGAAAAAGGAAGAGATTAACACATAAAGTACAGATATGGATTGAGCACATAGAGTTATTTATTAAATTTAAATGTGGCATTTCAAAAAGTAGATAAAAAATTATTTATCAAATGGCAAAAGACATACTGTGTAGATTCTAAAAAAATAAAATAAAACTTGAATTCAAACTCATAATTTATATATTCCTCCAACATCAATATGTCAATATAAACAAAGGTACTAGAGAAAAGATGGGAGTTTTTGTTTGTTTTGTTTTTAATAACCACATAGCAAGGAAAGTCATTTTGTGTATAATACATAAAATGTAAAAAGAAAATAATTGTATACTTGACTACATAAAACAATTAATTTTTACATGGTAAATATATATATATATATATATATATATATATATAATCTTTAAAGAAAATTGAGAAAGACTAAAACACATATTAAACAAAAGGCTAATTTCTTTAATACTGTAATATATTAAGGGGATTCTAAAACTCTAATAAAAGAAAGACAATTCATAGGTAAAGGATATGGCTATGAAGCTTCCAAAAAATTTTTTCAAATACATGAAATGATGTTCAAGCTTACTCATACAAAGAGAAATAAAAATCAAAGCAACAAAAGTTTACCTATTATTAGATTGGCAACAAAAAGTAAAGCCTTTAGTGATATGCCCTATTCTAAAGTTGAGAGACGACAGACTCTTACACGTGAGTATAAATGTTCATAGTCTTTATGCAGGACTATTGAACGATATCCATCAAAATTTAAAATATACATGTGTTTTACCTACCAATGTAGGTATGTAATCTACAGATTTATTTCCATACATGACAAATTAGATAGGAATAAGAGTAATTACTAAAGCCTTATGTGTATTGCTGGAATAGAAATAACATACTGGTCAATCAATAGGCAATTAAATAATATTTATGAGACATCTGTTCAATGAAATATTAGGCATCCATTAAAAAGAATAAGGCAACTCTTATGTATCCATGAGGAGTTATATTCCAGATGTAATTATAGTGAGCACATTGCCATTTATGTGGGGAAAACATATATGTATGTGTACACACAATATGTATGTAAATGTGTGTAATTTACACAAATGTGTGTGAATTTTGCAGTTATCTCTCGAAAGAGAGATTCAGGAAAATAATTGTCCACATGGAAGGACATCAGGTGATAGGCAATAACAGCCAAGGAGGGAAGGTCATATTTTTCCTACTCCCTCATACCTTTTAAATCTTTCTTCATGCATATTATATCATTATACACAAGATAAATATATTTTTTGAAAGTTGGTGTGATTTTATTTTTTAATTTTAAAACATAGTTAAAATTAAAATATATCCATAGTTAGAAACCACATACATTGAGGAGTACTGTTATAAAATATTCCCATTTTATAGTTGGTTATATTGTGATTCTGAGAGTTTAATTACCTTCTCCACACCATCTAAATACTGAGAATTTAAATCCAGATATCTCTACAAAATCCATCCTCTTAATTATCTTGTTTGATAACTTCATAAAATATTTTTTTTAAAATTCTAAACATCTGGTGCTGTATGAAATGTGTTGCTACGGACTGTATCTGTATTTCCCCAAAATTCATATGTTGAAAGCTAACCCCCAAGATGATGTTATTAAGAGATCGGGTCCTTGGTAGGTGGTTAGGTCATGAGGGCAGAGTCCTCGCCAATGAGGTTAGTGTCCCTATAAAAAACACCCCAGAGCACTCCCTGGCCCCTTCCTTCCACCATGTGAGGACTCAATAAGAAAGCCTGCACCTTGATCTTGAACCATCTAACCTCCAGAATGTTGACAAATAAATTTATCTTGTTTATAAATCACCCATTCTATGGTATTCTGTTTTAGACTAATAAAACAGCCCATATGACTTAAGAGTTGCAATAATAACAAAATCCAACAAAGAAGAGTTGTATTTAATTTTTTTATTAAAACCTGATATAAATCCATGCTATGGTCTGAATATTTGTGTCCTGCTCAATTTATATGTTAAAAACTACTTCCCAGTGTGATGGTATTAGAAGGTGGGGCCTCTGAGCGGTGATTAGGTGGTGAAGGTGGAGGAGCCCTCATAAATGAGATTAGAGCCCTTAGAATGAGCTAAAGAGACCAGTTCTCCCCTTTCACCATGTGAAGTTACAGGTGGGACTTCACCAGACGTGAAATCTGCTGGCACCTTGATCTTGAACTTGCTGGCCCTCAGAACTGTGAGAAATACATTTCTGCTGTTTATCAGCCACCAAGTTTATGCCATTTTGTTAGAATAGCCCCAAACAACTAAGACAATCCCACAAACCAAGTACAGTGCCTAGTACAGGGCATATATGCTCAGTTAATATTTCTTGAATGAATAAGTGAATAAAGGAAAAATGAGTGTCTATTGCCTTTAAAAGTGTTTAACGTGCAGTATGATATTGAGTTCACTTAAGAATTATTTTTATGTAGTTGCACAGAATTAATGTATAATATAGCAGCATTTTTTCAGATTTACTGAAATTTGATAACTACTATATTTATCTTATGTAAATTCCCAAACTAAAAAGAAATGTTTTTCTCTCACTGTCCAGGTAAATTCGTGGAATACATTTATCTCAAATTTTATAGGAATGTTTAACTGTATTAGATTATGTATTTATAGATGCAGAGTCCATAATACAAGAGGAAATATGTGAGCTTTTTATCGAGATCTTATTAAAATCATCAATGATCTCTACTGTGAAGGTGTAGCAACATGACATTACCTTCAGAAAGCTTCAAAGCAGCTAAAGCATGTCACAGATCCAAATGCAGCTCTGAGTGCCAAGAATATAGCTAATATACATGGGAATCATTCCAAAAAACCCATATGGCAATGTGAGTTGAACATCTTTTAGAGCAGCAATTCCATTCTAACCCGAGTTCTTTCCCTTAAATAGCACCTCTTTTATTTCCTGTAGTGAAACTGGCTGTACAGTCCTTACTCTTGCCAAAGCCCTTGTCTGGGATGTGCATCTCCAGGAACTGAAGTGCTAACCCTTTCCTTTTACTAGCCTGCTCTGCCAAAATCCATCTTGACACACCTTAAATTATATTAGATCAAAGGCTGAAAATTATATGCCATCAAAAGTAGAAAGATAAAATGTTTATCTACCACATTAGGGGTGTGTGATGTTTTTAAAGCACTTGATGTTTGAGTGAGACATTATTAAATGTCTCTGCAGTGCAGCATGGCTCACTTCCTTGGAGTAGTTGATAGATATATTGTAAGAGGCTGGTGGCAAATATGAAGTGGCATATTCAGTATGTGCTTGGGATGTTTATGTGTTCTCCGATTCTTGCGGTGCTCAGTCTAATTGGAAATAAGGTTTACGTGGTGAGAGCGGTGAAGCAACGACAGGGCAGTGCTGTAAAAGCGAGTCCTGCCGCTGGCACGCCATTTCTTTTAATGGATTTCTACATATTTGGAAAGTTTTCTAATTTCTCCTTAAAAAATAGACCCATAAATGTCAAGAGGAATGTTTTTCTTCCTAATGGAGTTTGCTTGCCAAGCTGACTCTGTTGCAGTGTCTGTAGGTGGGCTAGGGTTAAAGGCCAGTGGAATTGAAAGAATTTATCTTTTTATTTCCTTAAAAAAACAAACAAAATATAAACAAGGCATTGTGTACCCAGGCTTTGAATTGGTAAACAGATGATGCTATCATCAAGCATATTTTTTAATGAATCTTTGATGGAAGTCACTGAAATGTGTAAATTGAAATAATCCACCACCCACTCTCAAATGTACGTTGAGATTACAAAATTAACAATTTGTGCTATTGCTGAAATTAAAAATTTATAGTAAAACTGGGCTACTATATGTTCTTATACCTGATTATTATGTAGGCTTAAAAATATGTGAACCTCTAGGAATATTTTATATATCTGTAAGCTACTTAAAAATATATTTCAAACGCAACAATCGTATAGCATTTTCTACTTTTATGGTTTCACAGTAGCTAACTCAATTATAAACATTTTTAAACATAATTAGATTAAGTTTCAAAAAATAAAAAGTAATTTCAGCATGAATATCTCAGAAAAATTCACTTAAAATAATTGTATTAACTTATATGCTGCAAAGAAAAATGAAATTTGTTTGCTTTAACAGTTGTTTCTAAAAAATGCGTGAATTTACCTATGATTTCTTGGAAAGATAAACATTCTCCACATTGCTTTGGAAGTACCTATGGAAAAATCAGTTTTTTCATAGAGTCATTTTGAAGTTCAACTTCTAATTTTAAAAAATTATAATGAAAAACTTCTTCAGGTTTTTTTAAAAAAATAAAGTTACTCCCAAATATATGTTAAGTTCTGTATTATTCATAGGGTAACTAATAAAATTCAGGATGGCATGGCTCAGACTTCTTTAATACAGATATCATTGAGAATCTATTTCATGAAGTTTGTTACATTGCTTAAAAGAAATGAGACCAATATATAATTGAATATATCAAACTTAAGGAAAAAAAAAAAACTCACCAAGATATATTTATTTAACCCCTGCAATAAGATGCTTTTGAAGTTACACTGTGAAAAAATGCTAAGCATTATTAAGATGCTTATAGTCATGTGATCACAAGAGATATATAAAGAAATGATTTCAACACCACCACCACGTGATGGGTGTTCTGAGGTATGTGGATAAAATGCTTTAGGAACCAGGGAGAAACCTATAAAAGACAACTAGAGGATGATTCAGGGAAGATAGGACTTTTGAGTTGAGGTCTTACAATTCTTTTTGAGCTAAGACAGCTTGAGCACAGGCATGGAAGTTATTTGAGTTCAACATACTTCGATATTTGAAAAAGAGAAGTTTGATGCTATGGTTTGAATATTCAACCCTTCCAAACTTCATGTTGAAATTTGATCCCCAGTGTTGGAGGAGAGGCCTAATGGGAGGGGTTTGGGCCCTGGGAACATATACCTCATGAATGGCTTTGTGCCATTCTTGCAGGAATGAATCAGTTCTCGGTCTGTTTCCATAAGAGGGGTTATTAACAAGAGCCTGGCAATCACACTCCCTCTTTCCAGTCTCCTCTCTGGCCATGGGATCTCTGCACATGCCAACTCCCTTTTGCCTTCTACCATGGGTGGAAGCAGCCTGAGGTCCTTCCATTGTTGGTGCCATGTTTCTTGTACATCCTGCAGAATTGTGAGCCAAATAAACTTATTTTCTTTTTAAATTACTCAGCCTCAGGTGTTCCTTTGTAACAACACAAATGCACTAAGACATTGGTGTGGTTGGAGTCTAAGTTTTATGGAAGAGAATGGCCAAGGATGAGCCCCAATGGAGTGATTAGCAGTAGAGTTTGAAGGTTTTCCAAGTGTATGCTGAGAAATCTAGGGTTTACTTTTGAGATAGAACTAGGGTGAGTGCAGCCAAATTTAGTTGGAAAGGTGACAGATTCCAATCTGGTTTCAAAGGATAATTCTGCTGATCGGGAAAAAGTAGAATGCTATAGGGATAGTCAAGAAGATACAGATTACGGTGGTTATTGTGAAAGATGACTTGGGTTCATGGAGCTGATAAAAGAGGTAAGTGAGAATAGACAGGATTAGCTGGTCAACTGGACATCAGATATGATATACAGAGAAGAGGCAGGGAGAGGCCATCTGGGCAATGATATCATTAGCCAAAATTTGGGAAGATCCTTTTGATAGATTGGATCAAATGAAATTGCCCATATGGGAATTCAATCATTGTGCTTTTTAGGAAACTAATATATTTAAATACTAAAGGTAAAAAATAAAAGTATAATAATTATAACTTTGCTTCTCTTTACAGAAATTAGTTTAAACAATAATAAAAAAATAAAAACCTCACACTGTATTTTTGAACTATTTAACAGTATATTTGGCTGAATTTAAATGACTCACCCGTCAGATATTTCTATTGCACTTGATAAATTTCCAGCTATTTATTTTTTGGACAGCACAGCAAGGACTTTTCTTGCCTGAAGGGACAAGGGATTGGACAGAGATAAAAACTAGAGGAAAAGAAAGTCCAGACATAGAAAGCACTGAGTGAGCTGAAGCACAGTCTGGGATCGGGAGCAAGGTGATGGGAGTGCAGCCAAAGCTGCTTCCAGGCTGCCCTAGATGTACAGAGCCAAGAGGGAGAGGCTTCCAAAGCCATCCTCAAGGAGGAGTCCAATTGAGTGGCAAGGGGAAAATGCTGGCAAGATAACTGGGCCACTAGCACAGTCCAAAGGGAGACCTGAAAGGCCAATGAAGGAAGTCATAAATTCATTACTACAACGCTACAGCTCCTATCATAAAAACAACTCTGATGGTGGGTGGGAACTGGTGTCTTGCCGTGAATATACTCCACCTAATTATCCTACTGCAAGATACTGCACCAGCACATTCATGTTGCCTGGTGAGTTTGCCTTGCCTTGTCTTGCTTTTGCCAAGGGTGTGATCCAAAAATAGGGTGGGATGATATGAAATGGGTGGTGCTGTCAATTACCAACATAGCATGCCTCCTGAAAATCTCCTTTGGTATTTGGACCACAAGAGTGTGAAGGAGCCCTTCATCCAGGTGAATCAGAGCTGGAGGCAAGGGCTGACCTTCACCCAGCGCTCTGAGTGTTGGCCTGGGCACAGAAGAAACAGTCTAGCATTACAGAATCATGGATAACTTTTTTTGAAGCTTAGCTGTACTTCTGATTTCTTTTTTGTTTATTAAGAGATTGACAGTGAGAACTACATTTCCTGCTAGGCTAGGTCTTACTTCACAGTTCTCAAATGTGTTAAACCTATTTGCGGTTCTCCTTTGAATTCTCATCAAGCTCTCCCTGTGCCTCTGAAGATGTGTGTGGAGCTGGACCTCGAGAGATGTTCTGTCTGTGATGCCAACCCAATTAAAAAGCAAAAGCAAAAGCAAACAGTTATACCAGACTTTTCAAACCCTAAAACATCAAATCTCCTCTTTGACCTTTTAGGAAAAATGAGTTATTTAAATTAAAAATAATTTATTCACTTTTAAATAAATTATTTGGCAAACATATTGGCTCTATAATCCAAGTGTAGTAATCCTATGTGACTAACCCTATGTTTCTCTGGAGTTCTATCCTTTGATTTTATGAATTCTAAGATATTTATTCAGGTTTTTTTTTTTTCATATCTTCCAGTTTACTTGAGTCAAAGCAGGCTGATCCACAAAAATCACATTCAAATAATTCTGATGAGCCATGTAGTAAGACGTTAAGTCCTCCACTAGCTTCCTGGTATCAGTTTGGCTTTGAAAGCCAACCTTGGTCTTTCAGAGCTGCTAGTGAAATGAATCTCCCTTAAAGATTTTACAGTGAGTTACAGAAAGTTAAATTTCTGGCTCACTCTGGTATTGAGAAACTGTTCCTTAAGTTTACTCCGTAAGGTTGAAATATCTTTCTTAGGGTTAGTGTTGTATAAAGACTAACAATTGACTTTCTCTCCAGTTCTCTGTTCTTTGGTCTAGCTCTTCAGTTTCCAAGTCTACGTAAGTATACTACTGTATAATGTTCTGTAGGCATCCCAATTTCATGATATCTTTCTTACAGGATTATTTTCTCAGTTTGTGATTAACTCGTCTGAAGTGATTCATGGAATCTTTTTAACCACATTGTTATATGTTTGCCATTTTATCTTGAATTCGATGTTTCTATATTAGAAGAAAGAAAAAGGGCCAACATTTAGAGTATGAACAGCAGAACTTGAATCCACTTATCTTCTTTGAACCAGTTATCTACCGCTTTTTAACAAACTACCATGGCACATGGTGGATTTAAACAACAACCATTTTATCATATTTTTCAATTTTGTGGGTCATGAATTGGCAGGACCCAGCTGGGTGACTCCTGTTATGTGTGAATTCATGGAGGCCACACAGACATGTGCAGCTGGTGGACAAGCTTGTCTGGAGGGTCCATGCCAGTGCCACTCATGTGCCTGGCCCTTGGCAGGGATGCTAGACGCCTGGGCCCACCTGGGACTGGGAATTCCAGTAGCTCTGTGGGACTTCTCCAGCATGGCAGTGTCAGGTCAGTGGCACTTCTCAGGTGCCAGCCGAGGACACCCGGTGAAGGTGTTCCAAGGCAGCAGAGGCAAAACCGCTCGCTATGATTTCTGGAAGTCCCAGAAAATTACCACCTGTAGACTCTATTGGATAAGATACCCACGAAGGCCAGCCAGCTTCACTTCTCAGTGGAAGAAGTAACAAAGAATCTGCACCATTCTAATCTCACACACCTGGGTGATTTGGGGACTGGTATTTTTTTTTTTTCCCTAATCTAATTTTCATGATTCCTTAAAGGAGAATAAAATGGTAAATACTAAGCTGATAGAGTTATTATGAGGATTGAATAAACTTCATGAAATTACATAACTGTTTTTACATTCCTTATTCATTTGTTCCTATTGAAATTAATTTTATTTCTGGTCTCGATTTCGATTATTCATTATTCTGAATTCAGATTCCATCCTCAAGTTGGCAACAGTTTATTCTTTATGAATTCTTGCATTCTATCTCAAGTTTAATAAAATCCTTTTAATTCTGTCTATACTATCCTCTGGCAGCGTGGAGGTGTTCCCACAGTCCTAATTATGTTTGTCCACAAATTTCACTTCTCTCCCCAGTTTTTCTTAAAAATATGCCCTTTCTATTACATAGAGAGTGGTGGAACGTCTTTGACCTTGTTATTTACCTTGTTATTTTCTCTGGAAGAAATTCTCTTCCTTCAGATATCAGAATTTCTTTCTCTCCCTCTTTTATTCAGATCTCTGTTTTTTTTGTTTTGTTTTGTTTTGTTTTTAAATCATCTTATCAAAGAGGTCTTTCTTTTTCATCCTATCCTACATTGCATTGGCCCCATGCTGGGCTAGGTTACTATCTATCCTTGTATTCTGCCACATACTTCTCTTCAAAGCACTTATCACCACCTGACATAAGGTGAATGCGTTTGCTTATTGTATATCATCCTCAAATGAATGAAAACTTCATGACAACAAGAATGTATTTCTTCCTTTCTGAATCCTTGGGTTATAGACTAGAGACTGACACAGAGTAGGTGCTCAATAAGCAAAACAAAAAAATCACTGAGAAAGATTAAGGGGACCAACGTCAAACATAAGGAGCTAATTCAATGGCTAAAAATTTATTTTATTTAGACCAATTAGCCTTCTATTACTTTTTGTAAAATTTAATTTCATTGAATAGGATATATTTCTAACATAAATTTGTGTTTGCTTATGAACACAACTAGACTGCAGATTGCAATCAAGATGTGCTTCTCGCTCTCTTCTTCTCTCATTTTAAGTTTTCATCATGTTAGTCATTCCCGCCCCCACTCCAGTGGTTAAATGCTTAGTTTGGGATATTATCTCAGCCATACACTCAGGATGGTTGATTCGGTGGTTGGTTGCCCTTCTGTGCCGTGATGTCAATGGGCTGTTGAATGCTGTGGGGCAGCCTCATATTTGGCTAATGATGGTTCCTCAGAAAGCAACACTCTTCAGAGTGGTTTGGCAAGGTCCACCTCTGGAGTGACCCCAATTGGGTTGGGCAGGCTACGTGCCAAGTAGAGTTGTCAATCTGCTCCTGCCAAGAGCTGAACAGACACATCTGGGAACTTGGGTAGGGAAATATTCACGTCTGACCAGTTTTACCACCTTAATGCGAGTTTGAGTCTCCTATTAAATATTTGGATACAAAGTAAGCAAAATAGAAAAAAAAAAAAAAGAAAAGAAAAGAAAACCCAGTTCATTCAACCAAGACATGTTAGTGGTTAGTCGTCTTTCATAACAACCACATCAATAATTCACCTTTTTCATTTTCAAATTAGTTTTTGGTTGTTTTGTAGACAGAGACCCTTAACCACAAATTAAAAGTAATGATAATTACCCACATGTTCTTCATTATGGTGAGGGCTTTGAATGTTTCTTCACATTGCTATTAAGCATTTCAACCACATGTAGGAAAAGGAACCATAGGATTTCAAAAATTTTAGGGAAAATGAGCAGTAGAATTTTAAAGCAGAAGCGTGAAATGCAAGCGATGGCAAGTCTTAGTGAAGTGGCAAATAACATGCTCCTTGTGAATATTTGATATTTGTTGTTTTAGTGCTTTTGATCTCAGAACACCTAACAAGGCTGGGGTGGAAGCTTTTTGATGACTTGTTGCATCAGTGCTGAAGATAAAAGGAAAGGGTATTTATATTCACCCTGGTGTTGATTGCCCTGTAAATAGAAAACTATCCAGCTAACCTTGTCTGTAAGAGTTTTATTAGAAATAAGCAATGTGTGGCAGGATTGCAGAGTGTGGGATTTCTGCTTAGATGCCTGTAAATTTTTCACATACTTCATTGAAATGTGCAAGAGAACTCCTTCACGATTGTGAGTAAAAATATCATTGCAGAAACAAGGTCTGTTATCATAGCTTCAGTGATTTTCATTGATTATTTGATAAATAAGTTTATGTTTGAAAATATACAATGTGATAATACAAATTTATCACCCCCATCCTATTTCTTTTATTTTGACACATATGGAAGATGCTGTTTTGTTTTGACACTCGGAGGAGATGCTCTTTTTATTAAAAATCACTGAACTGTAATGCAATTTTAGTGAATGATTTTGCCAGATTTCCCTGACATAAGGAAATCTGATACTGATGAGTATACAAACATTCTGTGCTAAATAATCATAGGTATATGCATAATTTCCAATGGCAGTATCCATTTTTCAAGAGTTTTGCATTTGTTCTTTCCAGGATTGAATTCAGAAGGAAGTGTGGAGAGCAGGTGGCATCCAGAAGTCAGGTCTGCCTGTGCACAGGCGGTTCTGGGCCTGTCTTTCAATATCCCCAGGAGCCCATTTTCCAGGAGCAAAATAAGAGAGCTGCTTGGAAGTCCTAGAAAGGCCCTACCAACATTGAATTTCCTGTGATTCTCTGAAGTTACCTCATTATGATTTTACTGTAGTACCTATACAACCTCATGCAAGTTAGTAACTTCTGCATGTTTCAGGTTTCTCATCTGGGAAGGGGAGATAATGATAGTATCTAACGCCCATGATTATGGGGCCTGAGTTAAAATGCTTAGCATAAGAAGAAATCAATAATACTAGGTATTATTTTTATTTTATTTAACAAATTAGAAAGCAGTCTGAATCTAAATCATTGGAAAGGAGCACTTTGAGATGATTGTGGGGCTTATCACAGTGGTTATAGTCAAGCTCAGATAAGAGACAAAAAGTTTTATTAGTGAGAATTCAGCACTGCTCTGCTCAGGCTGTCATAGCAGAATATCACAGACCCAGTGGCTTAAACAACAGAAGTTTATTTTCACACAATTCTGGAGGTCAGAAGTCCAAGATCAAGGTGCTCTCAGGGTTGGTTTCTTATTAGGGCTCTTCTTGGCTTGCAGACAGCCACTTTCCCGCTGTGTCCTCACATGGCTTTTCTCAGATCTCTGGTCTTTCTTCCTCTTCTTATAAGGACACCAGTCCTACCAGATTAGGGCCCCACCCTTATGATCTCACTTAACCTTGAATGTCTCCTTAAAGGCCCTCTCACCAAAAACAGTCACATCGGGAGTTAGGAATTCAACATATAAATCCTACGGGGATACAATTCAGTATATAACAATGACTTTCAATGAATACAACATTTAGTAAATGCCTCTGCCTCTCCTGTACTTTAACATAGTTCTCACTGCTTATGGGAAGATGGGTAGCTTCTTCTTATTATCTGAAACCAGAGTTATATTGAAATAAGGAATGACCAAAATGGGGCCTTCAACGTGTTTCCTCTTGAATTAATAATATGTAAACATAAGACAGGAGTTTGATACACCTTAATTATTTTTCTAGAGATTGACTTGTATTTTTATTTTTTGCTTTCTCAAATATGTTAGTTTTAATAAACTTTTGTTATTATTTAATAATACTCAATTTAGATAACTTTGAAAACATAAATGAATAGATAAACATGGATAAGAATAAAAACTTGTTTTAGTTCCAACACCAGAGGTAATTTAGGCTTATGGTAATTTTGTCCATTATGGTAAATTGGAAGAATTATGGTCTATTAACTGAGGTGAGTATTGTAGAAAGACTATATGCATGTGTTAATCCAATAGCATATATAACCCAATAGTCTTTCTACAATACTCACCTCAGGGGCCTAAGGAAATATTTTAATTTATTTTAACATCAAAATAAAAAATGATTAAATTTCAGGGTCAAAGAAAATAATTTTATTAGCAAGTCAGAAAACAAAATTTCACTAAATTTTGCCTAAAGCAGAAAAAAATAAAATGTTTCAGTGTTTAAAAAACTTAATATTGATATTATTATGACAGTAGGGGCCAAAAAGGCAAAAGTTTTTAGTGCCCACAAGAGTTATAATGGAACTGTGATTTGATACCATCTGGAAACAGCAACCTTGAAAAGGTTTGAGAAGAATTAAATACCTACACAAGTGTTTAAAAATGTCCCTGGTGTCTAACAATTTACTTTATTATATCTTCCCCATCCACCAAATATCATTTTTCTGCATATCTTTGAGATCTCAAAAGGCAACATGGAGGAGGTCCCCTGCTCTGAGATTGTTATTTTCCTATCATACCTCAATTACATGTATAAAGTTCTTTCATTCATGCCAGCCTAAGTGGTTTTTGGATTTATTAATTTTAATTTTTAATAAACCAGTTGCCATAGCAACAATCATATCACAGATGTTTTGTTAAAGCGTACACCTTTGTCAATATGTTATTTTGAACATTTCAAAGGATAAATACTTGAAAAAGTCAACACATCTCTCAAGTTTCAAGATTATAATTTGCATTACTAATTATAAACTCTCTTAAAATAATAAAACATACTATTCAATAGAAGGTTGATGAGCTAATTTCAAGAACAATATAGTGAAAGTTTGAAATGAAACTTATCACTTTTGAAAAGGAAGTATAAGTTCAAGAAATAAAATTATAATCATGGAATATATATTTTTATCAATGTTAATTGCTTGAATAAACATGGTACAAATGGTGGTACACATGAATACCAAAATTTTTAAGTCTATGGGCATAATTCTCCAATGACTGGCACTGACTTTTAATCTCTTTTAGAGCATTCCTGGCCTAGGTCACTGACTGGAAAATGAAAAGCTTAATTCACATTCTTTCTTCATGGCTATTTCTTATCTTGAAGTTAAGGCATTGAAACTATTGCAAAACCTTGATTATTTTCCCCCAAATTAAGATGGTAACATTTAATAGCCACATATTTTTATGACTAATTGAATGTTTTTGGCTCTGGTTTTCTTTTTCTTATTTTTTTTTATCAAGAGTTTTTTAAATTGCTGTTTTATTAAGGAAGGTAATAACAAATGAAGTTACTAAAGGCCAGTCCAGAGCCTAGAAAAACACTATATATATGTGTGTATATGTGACTATATATATATATATATATATATATATATATATATAATTATTTTTTTTCTCCTGATCTTCATCTGCTTCTTGGAAAAGCCAGAATTCAAAAATCAGGAATGACAAGGTTTACACTGAACTCTAAGTAACGCATACTGTCCCTTGCAACCAGTCACCGCAGCGTCTCTAGCCTCAGCTTTTTCATTTTTTAAGTGGTTGAGGATTCCTGTTTTTATCTCCATGCCCAAGTTTAGACAAATGGCCCTAAGTTGTTCTATTAAGGAGCTCTACGGCTTCCTTTCATAAGAGGCTACAGGGGCATGGACTGCAATCAAACAGAAGTGAGTTTTTAATCAATGCATATGCCGGAGGACAGACGGAGAGGATGATGCCTAGTGGGGGGTTATGCATAGTTATGTGAGCTAAGTGTTGTTCCTCCTCTTTCCCTATGCTAGAGAGCTAGGACAAGCCATGTCTTATGTCTCCCAAGGGTTGGAACCTTTGGCTCCTTCTAAATACCAGCCTGGCCTGTGCTCACACCGGATGAATACATTTCCACAACAGAAACTCAAAATCCATCTGTTTAAGGATGCATGACAAATTTCATTTTGAGCAACGGTATAAGAGTCATATTCAAATGTGAAGCAAGAGTGAGCACAAGGCTTTCATTTGTTCTTTAAGAAAAAAATGATTTCTTAGTGAGTTTAAATCATCAACCATGCTGCAGAAAGAAAAATGCATTGTAGTCTGGCCTTCTTTTAGTCTCTTTGTGACTGTGTCAAGGTAGACCTTTAAGATCTCACTTAGAGATTATAGACCTGCTCATTAATTTTAAATCTCAATCTTTTGACTCTAGATAATATGAACACAGGAATTTAAAATAAAAGTGGAAAAAAAAATGGGTCCCCTATCATCTGTGAGAGCCCTCAGGTTATATAAAAACACAATACACAAAACCTTGAATTATTTAACTGGAAGAATGTTATGGTCTATTAAGTCAATCCTTGCAGAGTTAATGGATTGTTTCCCTGCCAATAGTTGTATTACAGTAAGAAACAAAATGGGGGAAACATTTTTTTTATCTTTTTTAAAAATGTTTTGTTTTGGGATTGGGTTGATGCTTTGGGTGATCAACTTTTATAGAGGGTATGAACATTGACTGTCTCCTACAGTAGGGCTGATGGGCTTCGCTGGCCAGCGACATGATTCCACAGGCTCTTCCTTGGGATGAGAAATACATGTCTGCAGGATGAGGAGCAGCAATGAGAGCTATGGTGTGTGACAGTGGAACATGGTTAAGTTGATTGGCCCATCTCAGGACTAAGAAATCTGTGGCAATGTTTTGCGTAATATGCTTTCCTTTTATATACGTACCCTAAATTCTTTTGTGGAATGCACAAACTCTACCTAATATATGTACTTGTTTGCATTTCCTAGCTTTTAAAAAAAGTTTAAAATATATCCTCTCCAAAATGGTTAAGACTCACAGCTGAAATATTTTTGGAAGAAACGTTTGTCTTGTTTTAGGCCCATTTTAGAAAAATTATATTCCTGTTTTTAAAAATAGACACAAAGTAACATATTTCATTATATTGTATAAATCAAAGCTCTTTGGCTTAGAAAACAAAAGAAACATTTTTCTATTTTTCATAACTTACAGGGATGTCAATATTATTGTGTATTTTTGTTCTTTATCAAATATACCATAAAATTTCAAATGTATATTCCAAATTACTAACAGGAAAATGCTGCTGGTTTTTTATTTTTTCTGTTTCCAGTTTGACTTAACTGTCATTCTAATTATAATTAAATAATTGTTTCCCTGAAAAGGTTTGTTTAGACAACAAATCTCTGCATATTTGAAAGCCTAATAAAAGATTTTACTAAATCTGTTCACTCAAAGCAGACAATTGTGCCACGCTGGGCTGTAGTTTAAAACCAAATCAATAGTTTTACTCCTATGTAGACAAGAAAGTGGTCTGTCATTGACATTATCAATATTTCCACCAAGTTGAATGTGATGAGGAAGCTGTTAGCTGTTACCTTGGAAACTATTAGGAAGATCTAGAGCTGCTAAAAAACAGAAGATTTTCTGTTGCCCTGGGGATTATCTTTCAGATCATCTAGGCTCCAAATTTTGGGAATGCATCCTCATGTCTGAACATGCTTAATTGCCATTTTAGAGTGTTGCTTATTTTAAGTTTGTGATGTCATGTCATTTTCCTTCCATTTCTAAACTTCCTGTAAGACTTTCCCAAATCAAGTTTATTCTCACTTTTTACATCTAATGAGTGGTCCCTCAATCCTTAAATAATTACATTGATCAAGAGTTAACCTTACCCTTCTGCTATAACCTCTCTTAATTTGATAAGATTCAATGGCTTTTTCTCATATTATACCCTCACTGAATGATTCATCTTTCTTTTTATTTTTTATTTTTATGTTATTTATTTTTTGAAATAGAGGTTTCACTCTATCGTCCTGGTTGGTCTCACACTCCTGAACTCAAGAGATCCGACCACCTCAGCCTCCAGAGTAGCTGGGACTATAGGCACAAGCCCCTGTGCCTGGCTCTTTTTATTCTTTTGGAACGTATCTCAGGTTTTCCTGGTTCTCAATCTATGTTCTTGAGCACTCATTCTTTCCTTATTCTGGCTCCTCTACATCATTTTATCAATGTCTATTTTGGTGTTGATAGCTCAATATGTCTTTGCTTTTAATATGCAGAAGAAATAGGTTATAAATGTTGGACTATTAACCAGTTATTTAATCTCCTAACACTACCCAGGATACTTGTCATTAAATTCAATTCATTTTCTATACATTTTATAGGCTGTATAAACTACTAAGGACATTAGAGAAATGGAGTCTAAACCCATAGCACCAGAATCCATGACACCTCCAGAGTGCCTGTGGGTGTTAGGGGCCAGTTTATGTCTCTAGAGGTCAAGTTCACAGGCACCAATAGCACAAGCCCTCTGGGTAGAGCCTGCATCTCTGTTTTGTAGAGTGTGTTGATGAATGCACGTTGCCTCTCTGCCTTAGGTATGTTGGATTGCATTAAATGTCAACGAGCAATAAGGCACAGGAACTCTGCATGGAAGATCTGCCTGCTCTGAGTCATGCTGCTTTCAGATGAAACAGCACTGATTTAAATCTGCATGGTGAACTTGCCTGAGCTCGAATTTGACCAAAACCCTGAGGTTAATAGCTTTGCTCTTTGAGAGAGCTCTAAGCTATTTTCATTCCAGGCCACTTTTACGTTTACACAGTACCTATCACTAAAACCCTAAGGTCCTTTGCTGGCAAGAAGCAGATATTTACTTTCTAAAGATAATGTATCTCCCCATTGCTCTCTAGCCTTTGGACATATTTTCGAGTAAAAAGGAAAAAAATACATATGTATAAATGGCAATTTTGGTTTCTAAAATAGAAAAGGGATATAAACCAAAGCCTAGAATTCTTTAAAAAAATATATATAATCACAATGGTAGTTCCATTTAAAAACTCACTATAATCCTTCTACATTTATTACTCTACTATTTTAATTTATTATTATTCCACTTGGGAAAAAAAATCAAGAGACATCAACAAGTGGTCAATAACAAATGTGTGTTAGGATATGTAACCCACTTAGGGACTACATTCACATCATAAATTAGATGAGACCACAGAGACGTGATTTCCTAATTTTTTAGGTAGGAGTCTTGATCAATAGCAATTATAGAGTGTGTCAGACCATGAGTCAGTTAGGATGCTTTCTGTTAAAAGAGAGAGAAAATCCAACTTAATTTTCCTTAAACAAAAAGCGATTCTTTATTGGCTTGTGTGAGTAACAACTCAAGGGTAGATCACCAGTGTACTTTATTTAAGGGCTCGACGATCACAACCGAAATGTGATTTATCTAATATTAAATTTACTGATCAAGCTTCCACTATGTGAGTTGTATTTTTAGGCTTCAGTGACTACCCATGGAAAGACAGTGACACTTTCTGGTAGACCTAATTGAGACTCCAGAATGGAGTTACAGAAGGTCCTAATTAGCCTAATTTGTGAAGGTGACCACCTCAGAACCAATCATGATGGCCAAAGACATGGAAAGTGATGATTTTCAAACTCTGTCATGTCTCCCAGTCTATGAAAATGATGTCTTCTTGGAGTCCTTGAGTTTAAACTCTGTCTCTGTCTCCTGGGGCCAGAGGTGTAGCCAGCCTGACTCAAGCAGAGAAGAACTAAGCCACAAGAAGGTTGCTGCTGGGGCTAGCGAAACATCAAAATCCATTATAGATAATGATTAATTAAATCTACTGATAATTCTAGTTCAGTTGTGTCCCAAATGGTTGTCATTGCCATGTTACAAAAACTAAGACAATCACACAATTTTTGAGTACTTACTATAAACTGGATCCTATGTTAAATCATTTAGACAGATTTTTCTGTTTTATTTGTCATAGCAATATATGAAGTAGCTGTAATTGTTTCTTTTTAGAGCTGAGGAAGCTAAAATACAAAACAACTTAAGTAATATGCACAAAGTCACATAGCTAGTGAGAAGAAAATCAGGAGTTCTGACATAAGCTTGTTTGACTCCAGAGCCTATAGCTGTGAACTATACAAACAAAATAGAGAATGGGCTGGTTGAAAAAATAAGTTCAAATCTAAGTTCTACAACTTAGTAGCTATATTTCATTGAATCCTCCACCAAGGTTTTTAATATCTCCCTCTACAGCTAATGTCTAAACACTTAAAAGCATTGTTCCTGTAAAGGTAGGCACCTTGGGAGCCTTGTGATCAAACTTCATCCTTAGCCTTCTGTTTTCTAACATTCTCTTTTTGCACATTAATCACGCTAGGAAGTTTTAGTTAAGTTAGCCAACCTTCCTTTCCAAACTTCTTCCCTGATATGTCTTTTCTTTTCCTCTAGTTTAGCTTGGCTCAAAGTCTGTGAAGTCTGCTAAAGAGGGGTGTTTTCGATGCTGTATCTTTAGTGCCTAGCATACTGCCTGGTACTCAATAAAAGTTTCTGTCCTTTGCCTAAAGCACCATCCTCTCCCCGAATGTCTCAGCTGGCCCTGCCGCAGGGTGGAGCTAAGTAAATATTGTGTCTCAAATTGCTGTCTACTTCATTTGCATGTAGGTTTGATATCATTAAGATCTGAAAAGACTCTACGTTAGCCTCAGTCGGATAATCTGCTCTAGTAGATCAAGATCCTAACTGGAATCTTGGCTCACTTCACTTTTGTGGGCTAAAATACTCTATTTCCACTAACTATCCTTGATATTGTACTCTCTTCCAGCATAATAAATTTTCTTCCTGACTGATAATGCTCACTCAAAATATGTTTTTTGACTAATTAACTAAGTAAAGTATTAAATGAATAAATACATGTATAACATAGAAAATAAAGAATACTAGGAAACTGAGTTGAGACTTTAATTACTAAGCAAGTAATTATTGAGCATTTTATACATAATATTAGACTACTACTGCTAGATTCTCAAAACACAGCAGTAAACAAGATAGAAATGGCCCCTTCCTTCAAGTTCTTGGTTCTTGTTTTTGATACAATCAGACCACATTGTATTGCTGATGTTCTATGGCTTTTCTACCTAACTATCGTTTTCACTTGTTTCAGCTAATAGGGATGCTGGTATTTACATTGGTCAGTGCAAAATAGAATGGCTGGAGAATAGAAAATCACATTTAGTGAATCATAAACAATATTTAAAGGTCCTTCAGGGGCTTATTAACTTCAACTAATATAATTAGATGGAGCTTGGTTTCACAAGTAACCAGGAACTTAGGCAGAGATCATAGCAGGGAGGTGGTATCAAAAATATAAAATCTATGTATAAAAAGCTTTTGAGAGTATATTGTTAAATTCAAGAATTTGATATAGAACTTAGTGAAAGTACAGCAACTCTTTATTGGTTTTTAAAATGTAAATGATTTATTAAATTTAAAGCAAGCAATCCCTAAGCAACTTAGTACACAGGTAATTTAAAATAAACATAGTGCCTATTAATAGTTTAAATTATTTGACCTTCTGTTAAATTTAAATTTGGTAATGTAATGCTAGGACATATCATAATAAAGCATGGTTGCTTTGAATGTTTTTTTTCTTGGGGGGGTCTTGTTTTAATTTATTTCATAAAAAGTTTCTGTATGAGCCTGAATGCCTTAGTCTTTATAATGTGAGAGCTATTTAGTTTCAGGTAGGAAATGTGTTTGATCTGACATATCTGACACTTGGTGATCTGACACCAAGTTTTCAAAAGTACACCTTTTTTTTTTATTACTACTCACCTGTTTAATTAAACCATTTTTGGTTGGTCAAACCTTCTTCCTTTTTTCTAGAAGGTGAGAATATTTTTGAATTACCTCTGAGGAATAAGTTTGGGAAATGCAAATAAGACTATTACCCATCTACACTAAAAGGGCTGAAAAAAATATTATAAAATTTAGTTTTTCTGGTAAGTGAAAATATATTTTCCTATCTCATTTTCTAATTATAAACAGGCATCTAATAAGATTATAATTCCTTCTTCTTTCCTTGCCATCTCTTTTAATGATGATAATTACTGAACTACTGTCACTTTATTTTTCATTGAAAGTACATTCATGAAGTTGACGATTATTCAGAAATAAGTGTTTTACATAACTCTTCCATTTTTCATACCCTTTGCTTGTAGTTTATATTTGGGTCTGACAATTGATAAAGTTACCAGTTTAGAAATAATTAAGTATGACTTTTTATTTTCGGGAACACAAATGAGGATGTGCTTCGCCACAGAACCTTTTCTATATTCTTTTAACAACCAAATCATTCCCAATTTCCTGGTGTGTAAATTCAATGTGATCAGTACAAATAAATGAAATGAAAGATCTGTGCAGTTGGAACCCATTGTTTTACAATGTCTTTGTTTAAAATCTATCATAATTCATCCTCAGAAATGGCCTTCCTAGTAATTAGTTACCTTTAATGTCTTCATTTTCATTTAAATGTTCAATGATCAGGATAATTAGAATTAATTTGGCATTGTCATTTTATGGTAATGAAGCTTCTGCCACTTATCATGAGGATCCTGCAGGCACAGTGTTACCAGACAAATATGTGACTCCTCACACTTCACACACTGGTTTATAGTCTTTGGTTAAAGTGGTAACAGTAGGACCTGGCCTGATTCCAGATTAAATTAATGCCATTTTTGATGAAGGGTTGTGGGCAGTCAAGCTGGTATTCTCGCCTGTTGTGGATGGAATTCTGTCTAACTCAGCTCTCCTTAAGCAGCCAAGACTTTTCTGTCTCCATTCATGTGGGTGTTTTACAGGATTAATTCTATAGTTAGAACAAAAGGAAATATCTCTTTGAATTAAGGTGGAAAAATGCCAATCCAAACCTTTTAAAGGACTTTATATGGAATTCAGGAAATCAAAGTTTGAGAAACTTACTACCAGAAAATCTATGAAGAAGGAAGTGCCAGTGAATTTTCAGACTGGAACAGCCTTCGTGCATTACCTGGTCCAGGATTCTTCAGCCACAAAGAAGATAATTTTGTGTTGTCATCCACATTCATTCCTCCCCATACCTCTGCATCAGCAGAAGCAGGAGAGGTTCTTCCATCATTTTAATCCTCTCCTTTACTCTTGGGAAGCATTTAGATAAGGTAAAGGATTTAATTGCCCACAAATCTGAGGTGAGAAATAGCGAACCTATCTAGATTTGCCAAAATAGGTATTATTTAAGGCTGCTCTGTGAAACTGTGTCAGTTTCAGAATTAGCACCTTGATCTTCTATGCAACTGACTTTTTCTCTGCCACACTTTAAAATTGTCCTTTATTCTATGTCTTCTCAAGAAGGAATATTATATTACCCATATCTATATAAGTCTAAATTATCATCATTAATAAAATACTTTATAATATGTATGAAGAGAAATGCTTACTCTCAATATCTCCAATTGTTATCTTATGGATTTGGATAAATTAGAAAAAAGGTCAAAACGGAGCAGCAAAAGCTAGATGTCGTGGCATGTGCTTGTACTCCCAGCTACTCAGGCGGCTGATCAGGAGGATCATGTGAACTCAGGGATTTGAATCCAGCCTAGGCAACAAAGCCAGATCCTCTCTTTTAAAAAAACAAAACAAACAAAAACCCTTGGTAGCTTAATAAACATTATTTTGGGGTCAGGATGTTGGAAAGGACTTGGCTGGGCAGAGTTGGAATCTCTCTTGTATGTATATTTAATGTTGGCTGGTGTTGCAATTATGTGAGTGTCACCAGCTTGGACGTCCAACATGGCTTACTCACATGGCTGGCAGTGAATGTTGGCTGTTGGCTGAGAGCTCATCTGGGATGACAAGTGGATCGCCTCCACACGCCTTGTAGCATGGCAATAACACAGAAGTAGAACTTCCTACGGTGCTGGCATACCCTCCAAGGAGTGTCCCAAGAGAATGCAAGATGAAAGAGTGTGGCCTATTTTTAACTAGATTTGGAAGTTACAAAGAGCCTTTTCTGCTCCATTCTATTGATTACAAGATAGTTACTAAGATTGGTTGAGTTTTACTGGGTGGGATTACATACCTCATCTATCCATAGGAGCGAGGTGGATCAAAAAATTTATAGACATGATTTAAACCTGTGTGAAAAAGCTAAGAGGCTCTGTATTGAAGAGGAAACATAATTTAAACATCTGTAGGAATGTGGCTGGTAGTGATGCTGGTAGTGAAAGTGTAGTAAGAAAGACTGGGACATGCTTTGGAGAGGCCCAGTGAGAAAATCCTTTGAGGATGGGCAGTGGTGCATTGGAGCAAGCCCACGGTGGCTTGCAAGAGCCAATTATCCATTTGTTCTCTCAATTCCAACTTGAATTCAGTGAGGTCACATCGATAGCTTGAAAATGACTGCAGTAGAATACTTACAATACAAAATCATCTTCTTTGTGGCTGAAGAATCCTAGACCAGGTAATGCAAGAAGGCTGTTCCAGTCTGAAAATGCACTGGCACTTCTTTCTTCCTAGATTTTCTGGTAGAAATTAGCAGACACTACAAATAAGAATGTTTTTCTTTCCAGAAAACCGGTTGCCAAATAGCTACCAGCACACCACTAATATTGAAACAACTTAAAAGATATTTTTAGGAGAGCGCTATCTCTGTGAACTTTCAGGTTGACATGACCTCCTATTTGTGAACTTTTTAGTAAAAATTTGCAAGATTCACAACTGCTTTTGGGTAAGCAACATTCTGGGAGGTAATCTAATGTCAATGCTGGCTGCTGCAGGATAGTACATATTATTAAAGTGGGAAACTGATAAAGATTAGATTGTAATAGAGAAACTGCTGGTAATTAGCAGAAATTACTGGGAGTTCTGGACTTTAAAGACTATAAAGTTGAGTGTTTGAACCAAATTTATTTAAATCTCCAGGGAAATAGTGAGGCCCCACTTGATACCTTGGTTATGCAACCGCATGTTAATTTATTGCTTAATGCATACTTTTACATACGTTCTCATGTTTTCGATGGGTTACTAATAGTATATACATATTTAAATATTTTGCATAAAATTGGAGGAGTCACTTAATTTTTTTGATCTTCAGATTCTTCATGTCTGGGAATTAACTAAAATTATTTTTACATACTGTGGTTTCAATGGGTGCTTTAACATTAAAAAAAAAAAAGAGTGATCAACACTAGCCATGATTTTAGTGAATATTGCTTGGATGCGGAATGTCACCTTCGGGTTTATAAAAGCTAGTGTTTATGGGAAATGAGCAATGATTGATCAAGGGAAAATGGAGAAAAAGGTTTATCAAAAAGGTCTATGCTCAGTACATGAAATAAAAAGAAAAGGACAAAACCCACAGTCTTCAGGTTTTTTGAGGAAGCAGAGGGCTGGCCTTCATTCATACCCTACTCTTCCCTTAGCTCTGCTGCTTCCTCCCTGCAAGGCTCGCTCACTCTGGTAAACGACAAGCCCTGAGTGGCATCAAGGCGGTCTGTCAAAGGGAGTAGAAAAATATTTTTGCAATTTTAAAAGAATATTAAAGTTTTCGTCTGGGTGAGATGGGTGTAGAAAGAAGAACTGTTGACAACATGCCACAGAGTAGTCTATTTTAAATATTTTAGAATATTAACAAAATTCATTTTGAATCTTAATGGAATGCATTTTATGTCATATATGGGTTGAAATAAAAGTGTGAATTCCCATTCCCATCTAAAAATTATATTTTTAAATGATAAATGTTTAGTACTATTTCATTTGATTGTGGGTCTTGATTGGCAATTCTTAGAAGGGCTCAGAAAGAAAACCAGAGAATTGTACAGAAAGCCTCAGTTGTGGGAAAACCTAAATGGTCATAAATAGATGTTGGTAGAAATATGGATGATAAAGGCCATTATGATGAGATCTCAGGCAAAAATTGGGAGCATATTATTGGACGATTCCATCCTTGTTATAAAGTGACAAAAACTTGGTTGAATTGTGTCCCTGTCCTAGTGTTTTGGGGAAGGTAGAACTAGTGGGTGATGAAATTGGATATTTGGCTGAAGCAATTTGTAAGCAAAATTTTGAAGGAGCAGCCTGGTTTCTCTTTGCTGCTTATAATAAAATGTGAGGTGAGAAATTATTTAAAGATGGAATGGTTCATCAAACAAAAAGCAGAACTTAAAGAACTTAAAATTTTCCAGATAGACTGGAAAATTCTCAGTCTATCCATAATGTAAAGCATGAGAAAGTATATTTGGAAGAGAATATTCCAAGGGTGTGGCCAGAAGACCATCTTATAAGGATATTATTCTGCCATTGACATTGAATTCATGACCTATTTTCTAAGACAATGGAAAAATGACTCCAAAAGCAACTTAAAAATCGTCATGATTGCCACCCCTATTACAAGCCCAGAGTGCAAGAGCTTGGAAGCAGCATGGTTTCAAATTTAAAGGAGGGTCCACCATTGCTTGGTAGGGCTTCACATTGCAGATCCCCTCCTCTTATTCTGTCTTCATGCCTCTTGGCAGTCTCAGGTGTTACTCTAGTGGGCTCTGACCAAGAAGTACTATGGTGGCAGGGCTACCACCAAAATCTCTACCAGGGCAATGCCCAGCATAGCCATGGGGGAGGGGCTCTCTCTGAGACCCCAGACCAGCAGAGCCACCACCATGCAATATTAGGCTGGGAGAGCTGCAGGCACAGAACTCCAATCTATGAGTTTTGCCATGAAGATGTATCGGGCAAATCTAGGGCGTCTGGGCTTCCCAGATCCTTGGGAGTCCAAACCCTTCAAGGAACAGCTGTAAGGGCACCAGCACAGTGTGTCCAGAAGGAGAGACTAAACAACGCCTCAGTTTGTTTTAAAATAAAATGAATAGCTGAGAGTAACAAAGCCGTTGTTCTGGTCTTAACAGTGGCTAGGAAGGGTTTTCAAAAGTAGTGAATTGGTTTCAGGTTGAAATTAGAGAATTACCTACCATAGGATATTCTTTCAGATATCCTAAAAAAAAAATCTACTCTAAGATAAACAAGGTCTAAGGATCAATGACTTCACTTTTCTACACAAAGTAAGAGGACCTAAGAAGGGCTAATTTAGGTTCTGATTCAGACATTGCCATTGTGTAAAGTGTGTGAAAGAAGCTTTTTTCTACAAATAAAATATTTGAATAATTACTCTAAAGGGCAAATAAGTGCTTATAATAACTTATTGAAACAAGTTATCATTCCATACATAGTATATCATTCCCTCCCATATTTAAAATTTTTGTAGGAAAAAAATTCAAATTTAACTAAATCAGTACAAAAGTTCCTTTCAAATTATAAAAGTCTATGAATTTCAAAATATTTATGGAATGTTTATGTACAATGGCCAAAACACCTATCCTTTTACATAGTTGATGCTAATGACTCTATAGCAATCTGAGCAAATATGTGAAATTTCTTATCTATTTCCACTATTCACTTCTTTGTAAACAAAGAAGTGAATGAGATCTAATATACTTAGCACAATTATTTTATATTAGCTTGAATTTCTTAAAATCAATTATATAGTCTTTACCAGGGTATAAAATTAAGTTGCCTCACTTTAATAACAAAGATGAGTTATATTTTAAAATTATGATAGAAGCATATATATTAACCTTTAAAAATGATGTTAAATGTTCAATGTTCTATGCTTAACACATAAAGGTGCTCAGTAAATAGTAATATTAGATAAATAAATAAATGGATAAATTAGATATGTTTATTTTTTATCTACCAAACCAAGCTTAACTGGTCAGAGATTTATGAATACTTATTTTTGAGAAGCATCTTTTATTCTTCATATTAAGCTTACTTAGTTGAGCTATATAACTTTTATATATATTATTGTATATATGCTTACATTTTGTATAAGTTAATAGCAAATTTTATTGAGAGAATTCTTTATCTCAAAATGGCATTCATAACTCAAAAAACATCCATTTTTATTGCTAACTTTTTAACTAAACACTCAAGAGTAAATTGGACAAGTTCTTTCTGTGATCATGAAGTAACAGCAAACTTCTTCCCACGAGTGGCAGAGGAGGTTAACACACATGACAAGGGTGGTGGCCCCACATTGGGCAGGGGCATTGAAATAATCAACAGAAATGTGGGGCCCAAGGTCTAGTAAAAATAGAAACGTTTAAATCCATACTTTAGCCATTTCCTCTCCCTGATTTATGTCTTCTTGGTTGTGTGCAGGCTCAGACAGCAGAAGTGGGAGAGAGAGCTCAAGTGTTGCTAAGGCTGATTGTGTACAGGGTGATTATGTGGAAATCAGTCAGAATTTCCTTCTTAAAAGATGTTTGTTCTGACATAATGACCGATAATCGAGCTAATTTTTATTCATAGCTTTCTCTTTTCACGACAATATTTATTTCCCTCAATGTCATTCTGTGTCTTTATTATTCCCTGGAAAAAAGGGTTAACAATTCCACACATTTTATTTTGATTTTCAAAGCTGCTTGCTCTGTAGTTTTCCTTTTTTGTTGAGTCCTTCCCTCAACTGATACCACAGAAAGATAAAATATTACCTGTGAATACTATGAAAATCCTCATGCACATAAACTTGAAAACATAGAGGAAATGGACAAATTCCTGGAAACATACAAGCTCCCAAGTCTCAATCAGAAAGAAATAAGACTCCTGTAAAGACCAATAACGAACAGTGAGATTGAAGCAGCAATAAAAAAATCTTCCAACAAAAAAAAGGATTTGGCCCATAAAACCTGAGCTGAAGATTCAGGGAATGTGTGCCCAAACTCATGGAAACTTAGATGATATATCTGTGTTAAGTTACACACCCATAACTAAAACATTACCTTTTTAAAACTATGTTATTTCTAGAGATAAATCGTTTTATTTATTTATTCACACATTCAGGTACAGATTAACTGTACTGAGCTGGTCTTTGGCAAGTCAAGCATAGTTCCTTCTCAGGAAACTCAGTGTGTGCATGCATATAGAAGACAGAAAGAGAGAGACCGAGAGACAGGGGGAGAAAAGGAGCAGAGAACAGAGCAGTGGGGAGGAGAGGAGAAGGGAGGAGAGGAGAGGAGGAGAGAGAAAGGAAGGAAAGAGCAAGAAGATGAGAAAGAGAAAATTGTAGTACAAAGAAATACTCCAAACTCAGATTACCATGACTGAATGTCTGTATTGAGGGTACATACATTTTTATTAGAAGGAATGTGGATTTCAAGTTCTATTTAGCAATTGTCAACATCATGTAAGATGTACTTCTAGAAATGGTATGTGGGAGTAGTTGGAAAGGATGAAGATACATAAAGGAAAAGCCAGGATTATGGTAGGTTGTTTTAGCTAAAAATTACTGCCATAATGTATCGTGCACCACATGCTTCTATAGAGCCTTCAAGGGGTACAGCCTAATTGCCATCATTTTTAATTATTTTTTTATTTTTACTTTTTATGTCTGAATTTTACAGGGGCACACACGTTTGGTTACATAATTACTTCTGTACAGTGTGAGTCAAAGTTGTAAGTGTGCCCTTAACCAATTAGTGTGCATTGTACCCGTTAGTTGTTAATTCACCTATCCCTTCCTCCCTTCTCCCACCTACTTGATTTCCTGTGGCCAAGATGGAAGGTGCATTAGCTTTTGTAACCTAAACTTAGAGTCAACTCCGTTTGCAAGTGACTCACAAACTTGCCCATATTAATAATGATAGCATGTACTCAATATGACCATCTAGTTACCATTTTGGTCACTGGAATACTGGCTTCAGGGCCCTTCAGCCATGATGAAAGCAGTCTGACTAGGTTGAGGCCACCATGTTGTGAGGAAGCCCAAACTACTCTAGGTGGAGAAACTCTGGGACAAGTTTAAAAGATAGAGATGCCCCATCAGCCCTTATCTGTTTTAGCATCACCCTCTCCCTCCGCCCCTGATCCCCTTCCCTCAATCTCAGCCACCACTTAAATGCAGTCACATAAAATACTCTGAACTGGAAAAACCAAGCCAAGATTTTTTCTAGTTCTAGTCCTCCAAAAATACTGAGAGATAATAAAATTATTATTTTTTTAAACCACTGAGTTTTTGGAGTGATTAACTATGCAGCAATAGCTAACCTGAAAAGGGCTATCCTTATACTGAAAATTATGAAGTGTAACTAACAAAATAATCATGTAATTTATTCTGCCTATTATAGGGTTTGTGTCATAGCTGCAATGATTACGTAAAAGTTCTAATACTGGTCGTGGCCCATTGCTTTCTATAATACCTGGCTGAAATAGCATGTATTAGCTTTGATACAACTGTAGACACATAGAAGACAGCAGGTAAACTATATAAAAAATACAGTTCTTTTCCTGTCTTTCACTTATCTTAAAGTAGCAACTATTTTATTTACTTCTTGATTAACTTTATACATGACCAAGGAAAATAAAATATCACAAAGCATATTTGATGGCATAAATATCCTTGAATATGAAGGTCAAATTTCCATTAAGGATGTTGTTACTTCCTCTAGTGACACTAAATATATTTAGTATCCCCAAATTTTAAGCTTTTAATCAAGAGATACTTTTTACTAAAATAGATCGATTTCTAGGGTGTGGAAATTATTATCTGCTGTCTTTGAAGGCTATCATCTCTTTACATGTTATTTTTATATAAATTGAGTCATAATAAAGATAAGAGGAAATACGACCTCATATTTGTGGTTTATATAATTTTAACTTTAATAATTAAAAAAGATACTGGATATATTATAAAATGTCAATAAATTATAAAACTTTATATTTGGAAAAAAATTAGATTTTATAAGCTCCTAACTGATTGCTTTATAAGTCAATGAAGAAATTGAAGGCTAAGATAATGAGTAAACAAAATTCTCACAGATAGTGTATCATAGAACCGAAAAGTTCTGTGGCACATGTCTCTTTCCACATTACAGTGATCTGCCTAATTTGACTTTCTGGTTAGATGTCTAGACTCTCTCACTCCTTTTGCTAATGTACTGTTGAACCCTTTCTATTAACCTGCCTTTGGTTTTTCTGTTGCATGATCAATTTGTAACCTGCATGTGTGAGTCTTAAATTCATGAGCTGCTTGGCTGACTAATCTAATTTGATTAGTTTGAGTATAGCTTTTTAAGGCCAATGTAAAGTTATCTTCTGTTTGTCTCACAGCTTTTCAAAAGCAAGAAATAGAGGTTAAGAGAGAGAAGAAGCCAGTCTTAACTCAATTAGAATTTTGCTGGACATCGAAAGTCTTTACTATCAAAACCCACCGGATAATGACCAAGCAAGCAAGGCACTTGGATATATGAAATATTTTGTCACAAAAAGTACAAAGGGAAAATAAAATAGGGAGAAAGCATGAAGAAGCCAGGTTATGGCAAAGATTTAATACAATAATGTAAGGAAATCGAAGTAAAAAAGAGTTATGGAATTTTTATAAATGTCACCAGCATGAATTAAATATATTTTAATATTCAAAAAGATGTAATAATGCTATTTTTGGAGTCAGCAAGCTGCCCGTTTTTTGCCTCTCACTCTGACTGCATGTTGTCTGTCAAATTCTGTGATGAACACTGGAGATGGACCCACAAATACACATAATTCTTTCCTTGAAAAAAGAGTTCACAATTTAGCCACTGCATTATGGGAAGCATCTCAGTTTCCCCTCCTCTCAGACACCCACTCTGCCCTTCCCCACCAATATATACCCCCTGCTTGCCCTAGGTTTGGTGCACTATTTATGATTCTTCCCTCACGTATTTCCACAGCTATTTTGGGTAGTAAGGATGGTATGAAATTTAATTTTTGAAAAATCATACAAGAGACCCCAACCTTTCCTCCAACTCTACCCACTTGGTATTTTAGTGTGGGCTGTTTATGGACCTTCTTTGAGACGTTGAGCACTATATGAATTATAATGCACTACTGGTAAAAATTACTTTAGAAACTGTTAAGTTCTTCATGAGTAATTTGTTATTTTTATGCAGCTACTCTTTCCTTGGAGCCTATGAATTTACTGTGAATGTCACAAAAAGAATTTTAAGCGTTTTTAAAATTAATATAACAAGGAAAATTTGTGCCTTAAAAAAATAAATGGTCAGAGAAATGTAGGATTTTTTTTAATCTTTCACAAAAGACATGTGATAGATATTTAATGATCATTATACAAGGACTTTTGGGATTTAGTCATAAGTCAAATTTAATGGCACAATTTAATGTATGAAGTTTTGCTTTTTCATTCATTGTGGTGAGAAAGTGAATTCTCTAGGTAAAAAATGAAGAGGACAATGTTATCATCAAACATTTTAGAAAATCTCCATATACTGTTCTGGGATTCACAGTGGCAATGTGACCACCGGGTAGAGGTTTTGTTGAACACTTAGTAATTTTTATCAATAATTAACATGAGTACGCATAACTTATTTCCTCAAAAGAAAAAAAACTCTTGCATTTTTTTTTTGTGACAATAAGCTTTCATCTTAAATTTTTTTCTAAAAGAACGTAACTTTAGCAACCCTGACCATACTGAAGCCATAAACACTTCAGGGCACATTTGTGCACCCCTAATGTCACTGTGTGGATTCTTCTAGCATGATTGGGTCCTTGTGGCCTTATTACTTTCCATTCTATCCCACTGAGGTTAGCCAAAGTTCACTTGCCTTGTCAGTTAAGTCTCTAAATCAGATGAATTATGTTTTCTATAATTGAGCTAACCACAGTTAATTGCCTAATAGACTATGTCTACACTAACTGAAAAAAAGAATTAATTGCTTGGAAAAAAATACATTATATATTTCAGTCACATCTATACAATCATACTAGACAAAGTGACAAAGGCACTTTCAACAGTGACCAGAGCCAATGGTGCCAGCAGGGCCAGTGCTCAAATTAGGCAGGTGCTGAATCTTTTAACTTTTCATAGAGTTTTGGGTATGGATGTAAGAAAAATGAGTTATAAATTGAACTTCTTCTGAAAGCTGAATTAATTATGTATTATTATATTTTTCCTTTCATTACATAAGAAAAAAGATTTTAGGCACACTTTGGCAAAAGTTTAGATACAATTTAAGAAAATGTCATTTGCAAAATAAGAGTAATTTTTTTTAATTCAAAGGTTTTACTTTTAATGATTTAGTTTCACATTTTAAAAATGTATTTTCTAGCCTAAGTCTAACACTAGGTTTCTAGATTTTTCTAAATTTTCTCTGAAAACCTGAGATGCATATATAATCATTTAGAGTTTACTAAAGACATTTTGACTAGATTTGTTTTTCTGTACACAAAGATGTGCCAATACCTTATTTTACTAAGCCATGATAATAATGCCAATGAATCCCAAATTCCATTGCTTAAATATAAGTGGTATAGTAAAGGAAGGGTAAAAGTATTGAATAAACTGTCTCTCCCTGCAACACTTTAAGAATTTGCTCCAATAGATGGAAAATTGAAAAATATAATAAAAACTTAGATTATTTAAGTATAATTGGTAATCACGTCAATTTTAAAAAAAAAATGTCTTGAGTTACCGGTCTTCTAATGTGAATTGAAGCTTCCGAGTGCTAGAAGCTTTCTAGAAGCTATTTCAACTGTTAAATCATTTAGTCAAACATTTTTTAAAGGGTACAACCTTAAATAAAGTATTTAAAACTCAGTGATTTAGAAAAGGCCAGAGAAACTCAAGTATATTGGCTACTCTGAAAAAAAAAAAAAACTACAAAAAACTGCTGAGATATTTTATAAAACAGTGAAACACAATGAGCATGTTCATGAATAGGACCCTATTCATAGTTCCAATGGAAAAAAACAATCTGGGAGAATAATACTAAGAAAAAAATTGCGAAGAACATAAAGCTTATTGAGACCTACAAGGTTGCTCCATCTTTTCAGCATTTCCTCATCCCTATTCCCTCTTCTTTCTGCATTCCCATCAATCCTAAATTGGCTTAAGCAGACGTTGGCTATTTAAGTGTTTCTTATGTATCTTACAATTTCAACAAGAAAATAAAATCTTGATATTATTGGTTAAAAGGAACAAAAGGAAGTATTTTAAAATTTACCCATGGATTGTAATTACCTATGTTCCTCGCTCTATTTCTTTAGGATCAATGTTTAATAGTTTTCCATACTTAACATTTTGGGTACTTCCAAAATATTTCCTTCTCTGAGCTTCCCAAATTTGTAGATACAGTCCGGGCAGAATGAGCTCCAGCTAAAAAGTCTCTGATGGGACAATGTGCCTGGGGTGTTCTAAGAAAACCCCAAAACTGTGCCCTGAGTGCTGGTAACAGGGGATGAGTTTGGAAAGCGGGGAGGCGGGTGCGTGAGGTCGTGAGGGTCATTATAAGGATTTTGAGAAACGCAAAGCAGCCACTTGAGTTTTTTGTTTGTTTGTTTTTTTGTTTTTTGTTTTTAATCCATTACTATTTTCAGAATACACTGAAAGGGGTTGGTGCAGAAAAAGGGAAATCTCCAGGCTGAGCAATTTTGTTAATCCAGACAGAGGGTGGTATTGGCCAGGGCCGAGGTAATAGTCAGCAGAGTTGTCAGAAAGGTAGAAAATGATGTTATATTGAGGAATGAACCAATGGTGTTTGCTGAGAATCTCATGGGATGTGTGAGACAACTACAAGAGTCATGAGAGGTCCCATGTATTTTAAACCAGAGCAACTAGAAATACGGAATTGCTTCTGCACGTACCCTTCCATTCTCCGATTGCCTTCCCCACTGTGTACTCTTACTTAGTCCATAACCCTCTAACTATGCTTCCCTCTAACTATGCTTCCCTCAGGACCATGGCCACTTTGCAATTCCTTCCACCCAGAATGCAGTTGCTCAAGATATCCTCATCAATTCTCCCACATCCAAATCTTTATTCAAAGGTCACCTTTTCAGTAAAATATGCCTTGCCATCATATTTCAATTTGCACCCCCACAAACACAGATCCTGTGCACCTTCTCTGATTTGTTTCTCTCTGGAGCTCCTCTCCCAATCTAAAGTACATACTTTGCGTCATTATTTTACTCAATTGCCTATTTCCCCGATAGAATGGCAACTTCATGAGAACAAGAATATTTTCTCGTTTTGTTCACTACTCTATTCCTGGAGCCTAAAATGGTACTTAGCATATAATAGCACAATAAATATTGGTTAGATGCATGAATTAATGCAGGGAATTAGCCAAAGTATTTACTATACTCTGGTCTCTAAGAAGTTTGCAAGAAAGAAAAAAGATTGCTTTATGGAAAAATTTATGAATCAAAGCAAAAAACTCTGTCATGGCATATCCAGACACAGAGTTTTGTATCATAACTCAGTTCACAATAAAGCCTTAATCATAAGGAGCATGAAAACAAAAGCCCTACTATCGGATCCATAGTGAAAGAGAAAATTAATATGAGCCCCTTGACAAGGTTCACAGTTTCCTTATGGGATTGGATGGCCCCAGCTTTCACTGAGCCTGAGTACTGAGGGGCACTCCTCAAAGTCTGGCAGTCTAGAACAGGGGTCCTCAAACTTTTTAAACAGGGGGCCAGTTCACTGTCCCTCAGACTGTTGGAGAGTGTGGCGCACATTCCACACATGCGCACACTGTGGGCCCAGGAGGAGTCAGCTGCTAAGCAGGACAGGCAGCAGAGGCAGAAACACCCGGCAGGCAGGATAAATGTCCTCGGCTGGCTTCATGTGGGCCACGGGCTGTAGTTTGAGGACGCCTTGTCTAGAAGGATGAAAGCAAAAGAACAGAGCAGTAATATTCCCTCTCCCCTGTTGCAATTTCTCTCCTATCCTTATTCCCTTACCATAACCTTCTGTGCTGGCCCATTGCTCACTGGATGATGTTCAACAATGTACAATGGTGTACAACATCGTCATACTCTGGTTCCAGCTTCCCCTGTTTTTCTTCCTGCCCCTCCCCCAATCTCTAGTGATTCTGAAATACTACAGCTCTGTAAACAAAACATGCCTTTTCCCCACCCCACAACTAAATGCTTTCAATTTTTTATGCTGCCCAGAATGGCCTTTTCCCTGCCTCCTTTCTTTGTGAACTCTGATTCATTGTTTAATAACAATTTCAAGCATTTCTTGATGCTTGTGAAATCCGTTACATTTCCCATTCTCTCAGAAGAATTAATTGCTCCCTCATTTATTTCCCATAGATTCTTATAGTAATAACATATTTTATTGAAATTACCAGTTCACATATCTGGTTTCTGCTTTAGGCTATCATGAATTTAAAAGCAAGAAACATGTTCTATTTTCTTTGTATTATATAAACTGTACTTATCACATAACAACAGCCCTTTAAATTGAATGAATTATTAGCATTAATAAAACAAAATGGTCAAAATTAAAAAAGTTCCTTTTAATAAGTTATAATTAAAGCATCAGCCATCTTGTAAATTTTCTAGGAAACTGAACATTTGGGGATGTGCTTGAAATCACATAAAGTAGTCCCTTTTTGTGCTTTTGTGTGCTAGAATAAAAGGTAAGTGGGAAGATTTCCCAAAGGAAAGAAGATAACCAGTGTTTTGAAGTAGAGGGAACATATTTTAGTTGAAAAAGTAGAAGTGGCATACAGAGACGAGAAATGAAATGTGCGATAAAGGAATATAAATGTACATACAACATACAGGACAAACCGATGCAGGTCCCACGAGACTGAAAGGTGCAACTGGTGATGACAAACCAGTTGTTGAAGTATTTAAAACTTATGCTCAAAGCTCTCCTTGTAGGATGCAATGTTAGTGATTACTAATTGAAGCAACATTTTCTCGAGATGATTGTATAATTACAGCCAAATTCAAATTTCTGATTCAGTTTAGTCATAGTGCCCTTGCTGACAACATGGAAAGAAAGGAGAAAGATTCACAGCAGAACATTATTGCAGACTATGGTGGGTGAAAACATAGCTTTTCACTGGATTATGGCTTTAAGTGCTAGCCAGAATACTCCAAACATCATCCATTTTTTGGAAAGGTATTAATGAAGACATTTATTTTCAAAAACAATTTATTGTTGCTGTTTTTTGTTGTTGTTGCTATTGTTCCATCTCATTGGGGATGTTTTTCATACTGTCCTGACAGCTTGTCAATGAGAAGGCATTCATCCCCACTTTATCCATTGCATATCTGTCTGCTTAATATGAATTTGGTATCCAGAAGAAATAAATACATTTAGGGCTAATTAATGTAAAAATGCTCTTTGATGGGCAGTATAATACAAGATAGCTCAGAATATTCAAATGTCATATATTGGCTCTTCCAAATACCATATTATCCATATTTGCTGAAGGTCCCTTTTCTAGGTTTCTACTTTGAAGCCTACAGAGATGTGTTTATATGAACAAGCTGGCTCCAATTCCACATAAATATTTGTACAAATCTGTTCTTACAATGGATATTAATTTATTGGACAATTAGAATATGGCGAATGATGTAAAGGTTGTAACATGTTCATATAATTTTTTAAAATTGTTTGTACTCACACCCTTTCCCCCATTTACACAATTTTTAAAGTCTATAGGGATATCGTAGTACATATTTATGCAGATTACTTTTTTATTTATGGAAGGGGATCGCTTGTTCCCCCAGGTGGTTATAAAACTGCAATTTCACTTTGACATGATACAAATTGGTTTGGAGAAAACAAATTATTCTAAAGTCTTTAGAAACTAAAATGATGCTGTCGAAGCATAGTAACAGCATAAATAAATCTAGAAGATGGCGATTTTTATCTCTCCAGAACTAGATGGGTTTGTCCTGGATCATGCCTTTGAATTTAGGTTTCTGATTTTTATCCAGGGATGATTTTTGACTTGGATAACAAAAAAAAAAAAAAAATGGAAACCAAGAGATACCATAAAACAGGAATAGGTTTACAATCTTTTGAAATGTGTATTTACATAGACCATGAAATAAAAATATTTTGTTCAAGAAAAGTTATCTTTTTAATGCTGCTAAGGATGGCAGACCAAAAATAAAATTTTTAGGAGCAAGTAAGTAGTTTTTGTGATTTAGTCCTCTTCCTAGCCTGTCTGACGTATATAGAATGTTGGAGCATGGAAGAATACCCTGAGTTTAGGAACATATTTTTTTTTAAGTAAAATTTATTGAAAATTAAAGAGCATACAGAAAAGTACACAAATTGTAAGTTTATATCTCAAAGGATTTTAAGTGTAACATAGTCATGTAATCAGCATGCCAATAAAAATAAGACATTAACAGAACATTATCCAACCCCAAACCTTCTCATGTCCTATCCCAAATGTAATTACTGTCCTGCCTTTTAATTAATATAGATTACTTTTGCCTACTCTCTTGTAGACTAGTCTTCAAAGCAAATCAGTTCCATTTTAGAAGATCTTGTAAGTGGAATCTGTATTCTCCCACTAGTCAATCATTAACCAAGATGGGATCAGAGGAAAATTGAAAGCTTCGAGCTGGTTTTGACATAACAGCATTCTTCATGATTATTGAAAGTAGCTTGGAAGTTGATAATGTGACCCAAGTTGAAAGTGAAGACCTTGCTTTGATGGCAGCCAAACTGTTCATGCCACAATTTTTCCCAATGTTATTTTGGCACAATATTAGATTTAACAGAGTAAAAGTCTAAGACACACCATATCCCACTAACAAATAACAGAGGAAATGGACCATAGAGATGGACAAGTTTTAAAGATCAGAGAAGAGGCAATCTTGATATTTAAGATTACATGAAGTTAGAGATCTTTACATAACAACATATTGAAAAAGATTAATTCAGTCAGTTCAGGCTTGACATTTATTTTTAACAATTAGTATTCTATTCCCTATAATCATGTCCTACAGTTTAAAGTGCTTAATGAGTTCTTACTGGAAAGTGACTATTTCAGGAGAGTATAATGGCCTTTAATCACTTCACTCAAGCTATTAGTAAGAAAGATTGTCAGGAAATGTTTTTACTTTTGTTCTAAAATTAATTGAATTACCAATTGAATGGAACAAGAAGTTTGTCAATACAGTATTCAACCTCCAATGTCTTGCTCTCTCTTCTCGTATCCTGTTTCTGCCTCTTTTCACTGTGTATTAAAAATTCATTTGAATAGTTTTTAATTCTTTACCTGCTTAAAATAGCCCAAGGGAAGAAAAATAACTTCTAACCAGAAGATGCAATACTTCTATTATCTCAATTAATCCCACTTAAAAATTCAGTGAGGTGAATATTATGTTCATGTTAAAATTGTGGAAATTGGAGTTTAGGGAAGATACACAGTTTGTTCAATATGAAACTAGCATAAGTCCCAGTTAAATAATTAAAACACAAAGCCATATGACTGAGTCTTCACTAAAAGATGCTTCTATATAGTAATAGTATTTAAGGCTATGTACTATGTTAAATATAATATATCAGTTGGTAAACTTTTATCTTTTCCAAAATAAAACACACCATTGTTTTCAGCTGGTATATAGTGAGCATTGTTCAGGTTCCTGTCGTAGTATCTTTGATTACCTTCATGAGAGAGTCAGTGCAGGTCGTTCAAGGCCCAGTCCTAGGACCACCAGCAGCAGCAGCAGCCCTGAGTTTGTCAGAAACAAGAATTCATGAGCCCCACCTTAAATCTCTGAATACCTGAGCATGGGACTCAGAAAATTATATTTTAACAAGCTCATGAGATGATTCTTATGTATGTTAAAATTTAATAACCATTGGCATATTTTTTGCAGAGTTTATATCCATGTTCTGCAAAATCCTGGCTGTGTGACATTGATCAATTTAGTTCACCTTTCTAGATCTTAGTTTCTTCATTTACGAAATGTAAATAACAATGCTGTCTGCACCACAGAGTTGTTTGGTGTAGCGCCTGGCTCACAGAACGCACAGCGCAAGTTGTAGTAAATACACGGATCTTTAATAATACAAGTTAAGTAATTGCTATCAAAACATTCATTAAATGCCTCAATATTTCTGAATCACTTATTTAATAATAAAGTTTAGTAATATTGTTATTTGAATAAGAATAAAATTTCTTTTCATAACTTGTTGCATTATTTTAAAAAATATATGAAACTGAAAAGGGAAGGTGATGGAAAGCTCATATAAATATGATTCAGTAAATTACACTGTTTTGTGGAGATGATTCCACTCAGAATTCAAAGTAGATGCAATTAGTGCTACAGATTAGAAATTGCAAGTGATGATTTAACAAACACATGATTTAACAAACAAATCAGAGAAGAGAAAAAATTTCCAATACATATGAATCTCTACATGTGGATGTAATCTTGTGATAAGCAATTCTCAGGAGATGGTGTGAGGTGTTATTCTTTATTTCAGAAAGGTGGTAGAACATAGAAATTTGGAATACTTATTATAAAAGTGAGGATTATCAAATAATTCATGAAATCATACATATGCATTTAAATGCATGGGAATACAATTTAATGTCATTAGCTTTTTATTTATAATGTCATTATTTTGTTGTTTTTTATTTTGTTTTGTCTTGTGTTGAGACAGGTCTCATTTCCTTGCCTACCTGAGAATGCAGTGCCATCATCATAGCTCACAGCAACCTAAAACTCCAGAGCTAAAACCATCCTCCTGCCTCAGCATCCTGAGTAGCTAATACTGTAGAGATTGACCAACACGCCAACCTAAGTTTATCTATTTTGTTTTTTAAATGTTTTTAGAAATAATGTCTGGTTCTGTTGCCCAGGCTGTTCTCGAACTCTTGGCATCGATTGATAATCTGCCTTGACCTCCCAAAGCCCTGGAGTTACAGGTATGATACCCTGTGCCCAGCCTATACTACCTGTTGTAATGAGATTCATGCTGTACAGTTGTACCTGTGGGTGAGTAATCAAAACACTTGTGACCCACGTTGGCAATGGGGGGTGATGAAACGGACCTGAGCAAAGAGCAACTGATAGTGTGTAAATATCAAGGCCAGAACCACATGTTTACATATCTGCATATTTAGCATGAATTTAGGGTATCAGCCAAAAATGCTTCTGGCTCTTCTAGCTCACATGCACCAGTTAAACACACATCTTAGGTTTGTGTGTATGTCAGAGCATGATAAATAGAAAAATGGAGGAGGAAATTTGGTGGAAACAAATTTGCATTTCTCTTTATCAAAGTTAAAAGGGAATAATAAAAAATAAAATAGCAATCCAATTTTTAACAGCATTCTAGAATATAGAGAGTGCTTTCTTACACTCTGTTAGACCACTCTTACAGTAATACAAGGAAGTGGAGATGGCTGTTTTCCCAGTTTTACAGCAAGAAAAGAAAGTGAAGAATTTCAATGATATGACAAGGTCACACTGCCATGAGGGGACCTCAATGGCGATGGGACACCTCCTTTGATTTTGTTCAAAATTTGTGTTCTGCCTGCTATGCCACACCCACTTGAAACATTTAATTATTTTCCATCAGAATTTATATTCCAATGAGTAAAAACTAAAGGGTTTCTGCAATTATGTTAAGAAATACATGTTAATTTTTATAATTATATCAGTGAGCAAAAAGTGTTTAAATCCACACCACAAAGAGAAGTGATCTTATGTTTATGCTATTTATTTTTTCTTGCCAAAATATTACATACCTATCAAGACAGGCTTACCCTTTGACAAGAGAAACTCCTATCCTATTGAACGTAGAAGAGTGAATGCCTCTGGCTGTATGCAAAGAGGGCTCGTGTGGGACTGGACACTGGAACAAGGACAGTTGGGTGGTTGCTTTTTAGCAGCGTTGCAGCTTCTGCAAGTCATGTCTGAATGGGAAGCCAATGAGCTACAGAAAGGTCTACCCATGGAGTATTGGTGAAACCGTAACTGGGCTTTAGAAAACACAAGCTCCATGCATGTAATTAAATCTTTATGAATCTGGAGGTCAATGCCTCTCCTTTGGGTATCTGTGTGGCCTCCCAGACTACATTTTTATGTCCTGTGTGCCTGAGGTCCTGATTTAGTCCCACTAGCAGCATGCAGGCTGGCCAGCCAGACACTGCCTCTGGCTTCATGGTGCAGGTAGTCTGTCATTTAGTTACAGTCTGTTGGAGGGACTCACCTGGATGATGGAGAATGCTATGGACTAAATGTCTGGGTATGCCCAAACTCACGTGCTGAAACCCTAATTACAAATGTGAGGATATTAGGACACAGGGCCTTTGGGAGGTAAAAGTTTAGATAAAATTCATGAGGGTGGACCCCGTATGAATGGAATTAGTGCCATTATAAGAAGAGAGGAGAGAGATGATCTCTCATGCACATAGGATGCAGCAAGAAGGCAGCTGTCTGCAAGCCAGAAAGCGATCCCTCACCAAAAACCCCTCTCAGCTGCACTTTGATTTTCAACCTCCTGGCCTCCAGAACTGTGAGAAATAGATTTCTCTATTTCAGGCCACCCAGTTTGACTAAGACAGAGAGGTAAAATATTATAGAGCCTGGGACACTCATTTATTAGTAAGTTCTCTACCTACTCAGCTCCACTCGTATCATTAGAAAAGTGTGTGAGAGCAATTGAATGGGTCGAAAGAGGCTGTTGCAGATAATGAGAAAAGGGGGCTAGAGACAAGGTGCAGGAAAAACTAGGTGCTTTAAATTGAAAAATGATAGTATGATCCATTTATATAAATGCCTTTCTGTTCAATTCTGCTCCAGCTGAATTACTCAGCCCCTCTAAAGAACTGAGCCTGGATAGGACAGTGCTTTTTTAATAGGCTTTACGATAAACCCTCCAGGCAGGAGGACAGACATCCCTAACTGACTTCAGGGAGCAGTGTCACCATCACCACTACTCTTTTACCTTGACATCAACACTTACATGTCCATAATGGTCTCTGCCCTCCAACATTTTAAATGACAGAATTTAGACATTTTGTTCCAAAAATTTATCAACTCAAATGTTATACTTCCTGTTCTGTACAAAAATTGTCATGATTAACTTTAGCTTCATGTGGCCTCAATTTTTGTACATCATATTATAAATGATTACTGCCCAAGAGTATATTAACCTAGTTTGATCACAAAGTTTGCTTATTTTTCATTCTAATGCTAAGGAAATCCAACACTTTGTTCTTGTTAGTAACCAACTAATTCTATTGATTGTGAGTAGTTTAGAAAAAATATTTAAAGAAATTTTAATCAGATTTTATTTTGTCTATAACTTATTTAACATCTTAATCTATATATTTTATTCAAAGTGCATCCTGAAATTCTTGTAATGTTTATGTTGCAATGGTAAAACACAACCAATGAGCTTAAAATGTTCAATATCCAGTTTGTACAGATCGGATGTTGTAATCACAATACCCTAAATACAGCTGACTCTTGGACAACGTGGGTTTGAACTGCTTGGGACCACCTATGCGCAGCTTATCTTCTGCCTCTGCCACCCCCAGTGAGACCAGCCCCTCCTCTTCCTCCTCTTCACGTCACTCAGTGTGATGATCACAAGGATGAAGACCTTGATGATGATCCACTTAATGAATAGTAAATACATTTTCATTTCCTTATTATTTTCTTAATGAGATTTTTCTTCTCTGGCTTACTTTAGTGTAAGAACACAGTATATGATGCATATAACATGCAAAACATGTGTTATTCTATTGTTTATCATCAGTAAGTCTTCCAGTCAAAGGTAGGCATTAGTAGTTAAGTTGGGAGTCAAAAGTTATGTGCATTTTTGACTGCATGGAGGAGTGCCGCCCCTAGCCGCCATGTTGTTCGAGGGTAAACTATATATATTTTTAGTGGAATTGTAGGAATGTTCAGTTTGATGCAATCATGTAGAAACATTTGGGATAAATATATGTAAAATAAAGATTGTGGAACTAAAAATAATATACTTCATGCATTAGTAGTTATTCACAGCTAATAATGATTTAGTTCTGTGATGAGAAATTGACATGAATTATCTCATTTGTCACACTGACATATGAGGTCCGCATTTTTATTTATAGTTAATTTACAAATGAGGAACGCATGTTTCAGAGCAGTTTAGGGATATACCCAGGGTTACACAGCAAAGACCTTTGAGAGTTTTAACTTAACATAGATTTTGCAATTCTAAAGCCCATGTTCTTTTCTACTGACTTCTGCACGTCTGAACTCTGGGGATCTCACTAAAAGTTGTTTGCTAAATGTGTTTGATGCATTTACATTATGAGTTTCTGGAATTACATGTGTTTTTTTTGCACGTATGGCAGAGAGGTTAATTATGGAGCTTAGAGGCAAACATATTTTGTTCAGTTCCTATTTGTTCTACTTAACAGTTGTGAATCTGAATAGTACAAGTCAGTAGCCTCAACTCTGAAGGGCGTGTAAATAAGCCCATTGCATAGAAGTGTTGGAAAATTAAAATGCAGGCTATACTTGAAGCTCTACCCAATGCACGTATTAACAGTTGACAAAAACTGTGATTTTCATTTCTTATGGTTATATTTATGGGGAAAATTAAGACTGCCACTTGTTATCTTCCACTGAAAACAAAGCAAAACAAAAGATAAAAAATACATACAGGTTGCTCTTGCTTACTTTGTCTAACTCAATTATATTGATATCATCCATTTGTGTGTATCCACAAATACAACTGGTAAATACTGAGTTAGAAAGGTTCCTTAATTCCATATTGTCTTCTCTACTGTCTTATTTTTTTCAGTATTACCATAATTCTTCCAGGCTGTAATAAACATTTCAAATGATATTTTGCTGGCCTTTTTTTCTTCTGCAACATTTTCAAATCATTATACAGATTTGTTTTTGCAGAATATCTCAAAAAATATTTTCTGCAGAATATCTCATAATCCCATCTTTCTAAAATCTATTCCCTGATTTTCTTCCTCCTTAGTCCCTTAACTCACCCTTCATATAGCAATTCTTTCACTGTTCTTTCATTTAACAAGTCTTTAACATCAATACTGTGTGGGGTCTTCTGTGTCACTTAGCAACAGGCAGGCTCTCAAGGAATTCACACTGTCTTTTGTGCCATTCTCCTTTGTACCAACCTTTGCCTGCCCTCTTAACACTTCCTTCTCAACAACCTTCAACCTCAGGGCCGCTGCCACCCACTCTAGTGGCCACAGTTGGGATGTTATTAACATCTGGAAATTCTCCATCTTTGAGCTATGAAAGATTAGAACCTGCAATCAGTAAATCATATCATCTCTCTCATAGTTTTATTCCTCCCCCGTACTTCCTGTTCAACCTAAATTTCGTTTTTACTTCCTGCTGCTTCTTCCCTCATTCAGTCAGCGCATACTTGGTTATCTTTTCTGGTAGCATTGTCTGTAACATCCCCCTCTTTCTCCTTTCTTCTTCAACCTTTGTTTTGTAAAACATCTTGACAATTATAAAATGCACTTGTAGAGTTCTTAGACGGGTGTTGTTGGAGAGAGCCCTGTAACAGAAAGTGGGGATACAGATTGGGGGTCGCTGGAATCTGAGGGTCTCCAGCTTCAGATATGGGATAAGAAGCGAGATCCTTAGCACTGTTCTAACACTCATATCTCTAATGTCTTCTGCTACAGTTTTCCCCCATACATCTTGTTCTTTAGCCATATTAAAAGGCTTTTCATTTCCTAGATAAGCCATTTTCCCCCCCTCTGGACCCTCTCCCTGCAATTCTCTTCTTCAAACTGTTTTATGGGAATGCTGAGATTTCAGAGTGTTAAGCAATACAAATATGGATAAAAGACGGCACTGGAGCTCTGGGGACACAGTAAGTGTTTAGTAAATTGATGGATATCATGGGGTTATTGTAATTGATAGAGATAAGGATCCCTAGTGCATTCCAATACAATCTCATGGAACAAAAATGAATTGGTTAAATGCAAACATGATTTCAAGATGGCAGTCTAAATATACACATTTTTAAATTTATCTTTCCATGTCTTTAAGTTTTAAATGAATACATATAAAACACTAAGAATATAGAAATTAATGTAGAATAGCAAGCTCCTCTAAACTATGCATGAGAGATTGAAGCAGAGGAAGTGAGTAGTAAACTAAAAGGGAACTCAGAGAGGTTTTGAGCTTACTGGTCTGAGAAAGAAAATGAGAACTGGGTTCAAAAAGAAGGTAGATTAGTGAAGGTGAATACTTGAATAGTTGCACTGTCCAATCTAGCTCTATACCTCATTGCTAAAGAAGAGACCAACCTAGAATTTATGGCCAAATACTGCAGGGGTGTTTCTGATAGTGACTGAGTGACAGTCAAAACTGCCAGTGTTTCAGTTGGGACTCCAAAGTAAAATTCTCCTTATGTTTTTTCAGTGGGTAGAGGAAAGGTATAAATTGTCAGCCTGCTCTACATGTGACCTGACTTAAGCTATTTCTTTCAGTCACAATTGTTAGGTCATTTTTAGTACTATTGTTAGCCTTCCATATGTAGGGCCATGTGAGAATCAAAGGTCTCTTTCCTGCAGTCTCAGACAGAATTCTGCTGTACATGCAAACCTGTATTATCAAGCAGGAACAAAATCAATTGTACTAAGCTTAATGAAGTCCTAGCTCTCTGCCTTTTATGTCCTCTAATTGCACATAGCATAAAATATTTCTTTACTACAGCCACAGGACAAAATAGTCTGAAAACAGAGTTCAGCTAAACTTATGGTCAGATAATTATGATGAAATTATTGAATCAGCTTTGGGCAGCATCACAAAGTATCAGGCTCTTGAACTTGCTAGGTCTTTATAACCTGTTTTTGAAATGTAAGAATACATGTGTGATATTCTAAGGCAATTGACATAACTTGAACGTTAGTATTACCTCAATTAAAATACTTTTTAGTTTGCTAATTATGTTATTTAACCAAACCTCTGGTCTCATCAGAGATAAAAATAGATGGCATGTTTTTGCCACTTCTCACTCCAGGCTTCTGATTAGAAGAATTCCTGCTAGTCAACCATCCCCACGGTGTGTGTCCCTGATTAGATCAACTATTGACCCAGAGTTTCAAAACTTATATTAGATTGAAACTTTAAAAAAAAAACTTTAAAAAAACTTTTTAAAAAGCTTTCTTTTTTTAGGTCAAAGAATGTCAAATATTGAGAAGTCTTATGGTTCATACTTACATATCACACTGTCTACACTGAGATATTTGAGGTAAATTCAAAACAACATAAGAAACCATCAGTCAAGCCAGTTATCCCTTGCTGCATAAACAATTACCCAAAACTAACAACCAAGACAGCCATCATTTGACTATACCTCACCATAGTGTCATTCAAAACTTTGGGAAGGACTCACCTGGGTATTTCTTCTGTTTATGTGACAATTAGGTCCCCAGGTTTGTGTTTAGCGGGCAAATGGACTCCTTTGGCCATCTGGCATCTGGTAAGGATGACTCAAAGGCTGTGCTCAATGATACTGTTGATAAGCATCCACATGTGATTTCTCCAACACAGATATTTAAGGAGAGCCACACTCGTATGGTAGCCAGGGATTCTGAGACAGAGTTTTCCAAAAGACAGAAAGAAACTGGTCTAGCTATTACACCTGCCATATTGTATCAGTTAAACACTGTCACAGAGCTTGCTTATATGCAATGGAACAGGTCCATAGTGGCCCCATCTTCCTCACATGCTCTGCTACAAATGAGTCAATCTTTTTTTTTTTTTTTTGAGACAGAGTCTCACTTTGTTGCCCAGGCTAGAGAGAGTGCCATGGCGTCAGCCTAGCTCACAGCAACCTCAAACTTCTGGCTCAAGCAATCCTCCTGCCTCAGCCTCCCAAGTAGCTGGGACTACAGGCATGCACCACCATGCCCGGCTAATTTTTTGTATATATTAGTTGGCCAATTAATTTCTTTCTATTTATAGTAGAGACAGGGTCTCGCTCTTGCTCAGGCTGGTTTCGAACTCCTGACCTCGAGCAATCCGCCCGCCTCGGCCTCCCAGAGAGCTAGGATTACAGGCGTGAGCCACCGCGCCCGGCCAGAGTTAATCTTTGAGTGCCATCTTTCTTACCATGTCCTACCTTTTCTTGGGTTTTAGGCTCTTTGGTTTCCTGGAAATCTCAGTTCTTTGATAGATTCAAGATTAATTTGATTTTGTAGTATGTGCCATTTTTTAAAATAATTATTATTAGGGTGTTAGTAACACTCTTTCAAGTTGTACATCTCAAGTGGAAGTGGAACTCTCTGGCTTTAGATTTAGTATTAGCAATTCTAGGCTCTAACTGCAAAGGAGTTGTACCTGTGAAAGTTCTTAGGGAAAATAATTGTGAAGCTAAAATTCTAAAAATGTCTTATTTAGCCAAATTATCATTCTGATATAAAATTTTTTTTTAAATGAGCATTTTAGATTTACAAGAACTAAGTAAATCATCTTTACATAAACTTCTGAAGACATAGTTTGCAGAGAATATATTTTAGCAAATCAAGAAAAACCAGACAAAACAAAGCAGGGGCAGCTCTAACCCAGGAGATAAGTGATAGGAGGGTCTAGAATCATTTTAAGCAGACTTAGAAGCAGAATGTGTAAAATATATCATATAAAATATGACATGACAGAAAAGACAATCAGGGTCATTTTGATTGTGGATGTGGGTTTAGTTTAACCAAAGAATGACACAATAACCATACCTGTATCACCATTACATGTACTTTGCACTCTATATTGCACTTAAATATGCAATTACTTTATCTTTCTAACCGGACAATAAGCTACCTATTCATATTCCCATTAACCATGACTTAGCAGAAAATCTCTTAAGACAGTAGAGAAATGCAGTGAATCATTTGATATGTATATGAGTTTGTCCATGATGTTTCTTCATTTGTTGTTTTATTTAATTTCAGCATATTATGGGGGTAGAAACATTCTAGTAACATAAATTGCTTTTGTACTGTTTGAGTTCAAGTTATAAGTGTGCAGATCACCCAGATAGTATACATTGTACCCTGCAGGTGTGAGTTTACCTATCCCCTCCACCCCCCTCCCACCTGCTTTATTTCATATGAATGTTATTTCCATATTTCCACATAAGTGTTGATAGATTGGTTCCAATTTAATGGTGAGTATATGTGGTGTTTGTTTTTCCATTCTTGTGATAATTCACTTAGAAGAATAGTCTCCAGTTTCATCCAGTTAATACAAGAGGTATTAGTTCATCATTTTTATGGCTGAATAGTCCTCCATGATATACATACATCACATTTTATTAATAAACTCATATATTGATGGGCACTTGGGTTGTTTCCACATCTTTGCAATTGTGAATTGTGCTGCTATAAACATTTGAGCGAAGATATCATTTTTATAAAATATCTTTTTTTTTCCTTTGAGTGTATACCAAGTAGTGGGATGATTGCTGGATCAAACTGTAGTTCTATTTTTAGTTCTGTGACGTATCTCCATACTACTTTCCATAGAGGTTGTACTAGTTTGCAATCCCACCAGCAGTGTGTGAGTGTTCCTATCTCTCCTCATCCACTCCAACATCCTTTGTTTTGGGACTTTTTGACAAAAGCCATTCTTACTGGAGTTAAGTGATGACATCTTGTGATTTTGATTTGTATTTCCCTGATGATTAGAGACTGTGAGCATTTTTTCACATGTTTATTGGCCATTAGTCTATCTTCTTTTGAAAAGTTTCTGTTCATGTCTTTTGCTTACTTTTTAATGGAGTTGTTTGATTTTTTCTTATTGATTTGCTTGAGTTCCTTATAGACTGTGATTATCAGCCCTTTATCAGCTGTATAGCATGCAATATTTTCTCCCATTCTGTAGGTTTCCTAGTCACTCTAATGATTATTTACTTTCCTGTGCAGAAGTGTTTTTTTTTAATTTAATCATGTCCCATTTATTTATTTTTATAATTTTTGTGATTGGTTTGGGGATCTTCTTCATAAATTATTTGCCTAAGCTAATGTCTGTAAGAGTTTTTCCAACATTTTCTTCTAGAATTCTTATGGTTTCATGCCTTTTGTTTAAGTCTGTTATCCCTCGTGTGTTGATTTTTGTGAGTGGTGAGAGGTGTGGATCCTGTTTCAGTCTTCTACATGTGGCTATCCAATTTTCCCAGCACCATTTATTGAATAAGGATTGTTTTCCCCAGTGTATGTTATTGTCTGCTCTGTCAAAGATCAGATGGCAGTAGAAGGATGGTTTTATATCTGGGATCTCAGTTCTGTTTCATTGGTATATGTCTCTGTTCTTGTGCCAGTACCATGATATTTTGGTTACTAAAGCCTTGTAGTATAGCTTGAAGTCTGGTAAATTGATGTTTCCCAATTTGTTCTTTTGCTTAAGGTTGCTTTGGCTATATGGGGTCTTCTTTGGTTCCATATGAAGCTTAGAATTATTTTTTTGCAGATCTGTGAAAAATGGTGTTGGTATTTTAATAGGGATTGCATTGAATCTGTAGATCACTTTGGGTTGTATAGCCACCATCCATAGGTTATAAAGGAAAGAACAAACACAACTTAAAATGGTAGAAGTTGTATACTGCAAATTAAAAATATATTCTTTCTAATCTTAAAACTGGATTTTCAAGAATGTGCTTGAATTTTACAATCATTAAAAATGTTGGAAAATTTGTTTAGCTGAATGTGAATTAAGATTTTGATATCAGGATGTTGTGCATTTTGCAATAGAATTCTAAAACAGAAATGTATTCAATTTGATTAACATGTAGGACATGCAACATGATTCATTTGAATATATTATATGTTGTTTAAAGTCAATCATTAGCCAAAATATGACCAGCTTTCAAATTGTGTCATAGATCTAAAGAGTGAATAAACTAGACAAAGAAATGTAACATTAAATAACATTATCAATGAGGGATTAAGGGATAATTGTGTGGATCCTGTTCTGATAATCTGAGAAGGATATTACACAACTCAAGAAGTAGTATGACAAGGATGCATAACTTGAAGGAAATCATTAAGAAACATCATACAAACCTTGAACCAAGTACATTGTATTGTTAACATTTCTCCAACTATGCCAATGCCATAGCTGCCAGTGAAAAGCTGAGGACCCATTCCAGTCTAAAGGAGCCTCAAGAGACTTTACAACCAACTGCATTATGTGATGCAATAAAGATTCTAAAAGACATTCCTGGATCAATTCATAAAACTGGAATATGGATGGTAGATCAGATAAAGGTGCTATATCAATGTTCCAGTTCCTGAAATGATAGCTGTACTGTGATAAAGAAGGAGAACATCCTTGTTTATAGGACATAAACACTAAGTATTAAGGAATATAGAGGCCTTATGTCAGCAATTTGCTTCCCGATGGTGAGTGCATGGGTATACGAGCACATGCGCACACACACAGAGTACATGGAAACGATGCAGCAGTCAGTGCATCAAGGAAAAGAGTTTATGAGAGTTCTACATTCTATCCTTATAATTTTTCTGTAAGCTCGAAATTATTCCCAAATAAAAGTTTAAAAATATTACCCCAGGGAAGATTGGCATAACATTGGTTTAAGTTAATACTTTCACGACTCCCTTTATTTATTGAAATCTACCCAAGCACCCTGGCTTCACACTTGGGGCTTAACCTCTGTCTTAATTATAGACTTAGTAGGTGTAAGTGTGGGCACCCAGTTAAGTGATCTTGAGAAATGCAAAAGCCTAATTATTACACAGTTTTCTTTTATAATGAACTGAAATATATTTCATCAAGCCACACTGCTGTGTGATGGCTTTGAATTATTCATAATCCTTCACAAAACTTAAAACAAAAACCCTCCTTTGAGTTCATACACCTCTTTAAACTAAGGAAACTGAAATTTTTTATCTTGTGAAGTTTATTTTATCACATTATTAGATTTGAGAAAAAATAATTATTGATAAAAATTGTCAGGAAGGATCATTATAAATTACATATTTATAATGTTTTTAGAGAAGATGTTTATATAAAGGATTAGAAAAAATAAAATGTTATTGGCTTGCAATTTGTGTAGAATTTTCCCCTTAAATGTAGACTGTCTTCTAAACACCTAACAGAAGGCATTCAAATTAGCAAAATAGTGCTTTATTGGCTAGTATAGAGAATTTTCTTTCTTGCTTTTCCCTCCCCCTCCTTACTTACTCCTGAGGCATTAATATCACAGAAGACTAAAATTCATCTGCACTCTACTTAATATGTGTAACCAGCTGTGATTTTATTTTTTGATGCTGCCACATGAAAAAAAGTTGTTGTTTTTTTTTTTTCCTGAGCTATAGGTGTTAATTGGTATCTTTGTATCTTGCTAATTAAGTTCTAGCAACACCTTTTCCTTCTTTCTCGTTTGCATTTAATGAGCTTGGTTGTTGTATTAATTTATTAGATAATTAGATAAAACAAAAAAAAAGTTCAGTTTCTTTAGGAGTGGTTTTAGAAAGTACATCTTAAATATTTCAACAGAGATAAAAATATATACATTATAAGAAAAAAAATCAGCTCAGGAAGAAATATACTTAATGTTAGCCTGCAAACTCATAATGATATTTTTAACAATGTGATCATTAGGGTATATACAAAAAAAAAGAGAGACTGATTCAAAAGCTCAAGCAATAACAATTATTTTGGTGTAAGCAAAACAGTATCACATATGGTACAACATGATGTGCATACAAGAAACCTTTGCAATATTTAAGCACAACAAACAAATTATCAGTTAAGCAATGTGCCCTTTGGACTCTAATTATCATTTTTATGTGCATGTTCATTTTCTTTCTAAAATTCTTTTAAGCCATTGGCCAGCCATTATTGAGTTCTTTGCTGTTTATTATGATGCCAGAATTTATTTGACAAAGAATGGAAACAATCATTGGCTTATAGTGAAACTAATCATTGTTTAATAGTACAAAACTTTCAGTTCATCAGCAGTTAGGGAATTGTGGAAATCATTTTGAGTGAGAACATCCAGATGCTATTGATTCCATTCCCCTGCTCCAACTCAAACTGGTTCGGGCCATTAGCTTTCTAAGTTGTCCAATATCATCAGAATAGTCAATGACATCTCTCATCGCTCTATTTTCATCTTTGGTTAAGCAATGGATTCCCTTCGACTGACATATTCTGTCTGACCTTTTGGAAATCTAAACATTCGGTGTCAAAAGTACACATCTTTTTAAAATAACTATCAATCCTTAAGGTAAAGAAAACATCCCAAATTCAAAATACCACGCTGTAAATATTAATACTTAATGGGCAGGCACATAGCTAATCACTGTTGAAATTGTAAGTAGTGAACAACTAGAGATACATTAAAGCTGAAAGGCATAGTAATATGCAATCCTTCAGGTATTCTTTGATTGATAGATATGATGATGGAGATGACCACCTTTTCTGCCCCAGTTTTAGTAACATTCCTAGCTAGGATCAGCACGTTTTAGTAAGAAGCCATAAAAACTTCAATAACCACTCCTCCAGGAGGTGATACTGTCAGTGCCTCCTAAAAGAATAATACTAATATTTCCAGGCTGTCTGCATTACATCAATATTTTGCTTTAAGATAGAAACAGGTTTGTAGAGAGGTTGTGAGGTCAAGTGTAAGATCGTTTTGTCTCCATTTGATCTTTCAGTGAAATGCATTGGGGTTAAAGCTCTTCCTAGTATCATTTGTAGCTCCCAGATTGGGGAGGGGGAACATTTTTCTCCCATGTATTCAAGAAGAACCAAAACTGAGTAATTGACATAGCAATCTAAAACTTCCATAGATATTGGCTTTGCTCTCCCTCAAATGCTAACTTAAATCCCTTATGACTCTTAAAAGTATAAACAGTAAAAAAAATACCCAGAGAGGCAATTGAAGAGACAGAGATAGCAGAGCTGTGAGAAGACTGTTTTCAGAAAATATTCTTCCCTTGTGTGGACTTGGCCTTTGAAGCAAAGAATTACAACAGGAAATTAGGACTAGGCTGGTGCAGCCTCATAAACAAGTACAAAATTGTGTCAGCACACCAAAATATTTCACTAGACTGCCCTTCCCCTAGGAGGTTCACAGGTGGTATAATAAATGAAATCAGCAATCCTTCTACATGTGTCGCTTATATGGTTATTTTGGCTCAGCCAACCATTAGTTATTTGTAAGTTGGGGCATAAATACAGACACTAGTTGAATATTTATGTACAGCTCCAGAATCCACCTTCATTAATTTGTCTCCATATGGGGAATATAGCTATGGGGGGAATGGAAAATATTTACTCTGGGAGTCCTAAATGTAATGCATTAAATATGAATGTGCTCTTGGTGTGGGGGGTCCTGGAAAACTCTTAGTAGGTGTGGGGTCCCTAGTGACCCTTTATCATTTTTCTCTTTTCCTATAACTGAACATAAAACTGAAAAGCTTCCTTGAACTGTTAGTAAATGGTGATATCGCCAGACTCATCCTATAAGAAATTCCCTAAATTTTTATCCAGACATAATATTTTGTATTAGCTTACTTGTAGAGAGTCTCTCCTCAGAGCCCAACTAAACAAGATACTAAACATTCTTTTGCCTGTATAGAAGCATAACATTCTGAGACTCCTTTGTTTTTCACTGAACAATAAAATTAACCAGCTTTTCAATTCATACTCTCTTTTGAGTCATTGCTGCTGTTCTTTTAACAAAGAAAAACTCAAAGAGTAAACAAACAAACAATTTTGAAAAGAATATCATCTATGTTCAAGTTGTTTTTTTTCAGAATGGATGCATAGAAAATGATCTGAATATCAAAGATTTAATGCTGTACGAGAAAGCTATCACCAAAAGAACACCTTCTTTAATTTTAAACTGTCTTCCCATTTACTGAATAATGTCTATAGACTTCACTCCCTCTTTCTGCACAAGGAATAATTACAGTTATTCACCAGAGTACTTTAAAAGTACTTTCCAAAATTTGGCAGAGAACCTTCTTAAAAGTTTATTTCACTCTGTATATTTCTGGATATCTGTCACTCCAGAGATGGTTTTTCCTAGGTTTAGACTAGTTTTCTAAATCACTCATGTTTTTCTTATCCCAAGTGATACAGTAACTATAAATATGAGGTGAACCTCGACTCTTGAGTCTCCCTAGGAAGAAAACCTAAAATATTGTAAGATGATTTATATTTAAGAGTGGAGAAATGAAGTGGGATCTTAAACTACCCCCCTTATTAAGAGGTAAACTTGGAGTCATAAAATGATATATTTGACCAAGTGCTAAGAAATGACTAAATTCCACAGGCTTGCCCACAAAGATGTATCCTAGAATTCCCTGGGGGGTCATGTTAAAGTACAGATCCTAGCCTCCACCTTTGATCTTTCAGGTACATAAGTGTTGATGATTTTGAAATTCCCTGAAATTCTACTGAATTTCCACCAATCTAGAATTATCCCTTGGTTTTAAGAAGAAACTATTTTTTTTTCAGTTTAAGTCATTTTCAGTTTCAGTCATTTATCTAAAGTCAAATGTGCTATAGTGGTAGACAAGTATCTACTTTTAAATTTGTTAAGAAGAATTGATATCTTATTGTCTTCCTGTATAAAGATAATCAAATGCATATTTTCTGAAATTTTAAACTGCTCAAATACCTGTAAAAATATTTACAATGTTATTTATAGTACTTTTATTTCCTATAGTAATGTTATCCAAATAAAATGAAGTACTATTTCAAGTGATTGCTGTAATTAATAAGAAATCTTAGGTCTTTAAAATATCCATATTATATTTTTTGAATACATATTAATAATATTTATATATTTTTTCATTTATGAGATGAAAAGTTAGCTCTTACTCATCTCCTTAGACTAAACAGAGCAATAGAAAAAAATGAACAGTGTAGAAACATTCGAAATATCAGTTAAATCTTAAAAAATAAAAAAAATAAAACCTTCAGTTGTATATGTGAGAGACATGCAGGCAGATTTTGTTGAAATGCAAAATGGCCTTGGAAAATCTCAAGGAATAAAACAGAATGACGGCACATCCCTTTCCCAGATGAGGTAGTCTTGTGGCTCAGATCGTGGGATCGATACCAAACTCTTCCAAAGGAAAATCATAGTGGCAGTCCAGCCTCAAGTTCCTACAGAATGTAGGATAAAAGGGGTATATTTTGTTAGTTTCTTAAAAGGAAGGGCTATTAGGAATTATAGTAAGGATGTGTCTTGCTTACAATATCCCAGAGATGAGACTACTCTGAAGATAATGTGAGGGTTTATGGGTTATGGCAATCATGAAACATGCTAGATGTCTGTATTTGTTAGGTTGTTGTTTTTTTTTTTTTGGCTGCAAGTAACAGATATGCCAATACATTGGATTTAAATATATCATGTATTTATTTTTCTCATGGAAGAATAAATCAGAAGTTAGACAGTCCATGGCTAGATTTCTCAGTATCAATTCTTATTTCTTTTTCTATATCTTTGAATGTTTCTCTATTATAGATCCTGGAAAGTATTAATAAAATAATGAAATGTCCTATTCTCTGCCCTTTAGAAGTAGAGAAATCATCACATGATTATACCTTTAAGATGATTGGACTCATCTATGCATGAGCAGTACAGCTTGTCGACCAAAAGATTGTGAAGGGAGGAAGATAACATTTAAAAATAATTTGTAAATAATATTGTAGCTTAAAGTAGTAAGAAACAAAGCTAGATGATGGCAGATAGAATGAAGAGGGTGCTTTACATCAAAGAGACAATTTGAAAGAACTAAATATTTCTGGTTTACTTTAATTAGTAATATGTAGATTAAAAAGTCATGTATAAACAAAAATGGGACCAAGAACTTACAGTGCTAAATTTTCTTTTTACAAATATTGCCGCAATAGTGTTGCGTAACCACCCATCTAAAAATTTTGTGGTTTGGAACGACAATTTATTCTCAAGCTCTCCATTCTGTGGGTGGCTGAGTTTTGGATGCTCTGGACCTGGCCCAGCTGGGTGGGTGGATGCGCTGCAGGCTGCAAGGTGGCTGGGCTTGGCTCATCCTACTGCATTCTGAGGCACAGAGCGAACTGCTCAGAGCAGCTCAATCCATGGTATATTCCTTGAATGCAGTGAGAAGCTTAGAGCAAGCCCAACTACATGGTTGCACTTGACTATGTCAAAGAGGAGGGCTGGGGAAGGACATGCCACTCATGTTGAAGCCATGGCAAAGCTGTTGATATAGTACTACTACAGGGGAGTAGAGTATTGGTATCAATAATTCAGTCCTCCACCAAGCACTAGAAAACTGCAAGTTATGCATATAAAATTGTTAACACAAAGGCCTAAAACTTAAAACTTAAGGGTGTGTGAGCTGTCTGTCTCAAATGTATTTTTTTCTTTTAACATAAAAGGATCGGCACTGTAGAAAGTATGCAATAGTTAAAAAGAAAATTGCTCTGGCGATTGGAAAAGTGTTTTCCAAGTAGAAAGAATAAAGAAAAATACTCTGCCGAGTAAGGCTGATATCTTCCAAGGTAGGCTGGAGAAGGAGAATTCTGCTAACAGAAAATTCAGAACACTGGAAACTGAAACAGAGATGCTAACCCTAGCTGCTCTTGTTGAGGACTTTGCTGATCACTCATGAAAATACACTCATTAATTATCACAGAAGCCACATACTCTGCATTAATTGTGATTTCTTGTATAATTGGTTAACTTTTCTATGTTTGTACAGCACGTTGCTTAGACCTTAGCGCTTATCTACAGGTATTATAAGACTTTTAAAGACAGTTTTTTCTCTGTTTTAGGGGAAGTATTAGGCTTTATTTATTCTTATGCATAGTAAATATTTTAGGTTTCTTTGATGATAAAATTATGTTTACTTTACTTTTAGCAAACTATATTTGCTTTGAATTTTTTTTAAAAAAATGCTGTGATTCAATTATTTCCAACCACTACTTTCATTCTTCTTTGGAGATATTCATAAAAGATTCCCTTTATGTTTTGCCACAAAGTATGAATTGATACAAAAGCACTTCCTGGTGTTACTCTTTGTTCCCTGCTTAGCTGAAAAAGATCTCCACTCTCATTTATAGCACTGGGGAAGTGACCATGCCTATTGAATGAACCAGCTCTACTCATTAATATCACAGGGCTGAAGGATTATAAGAAGTTTAGACAACTATTCACTTTTATAAAACTGAGACAACTATAAGAGATTAGGTAACTATTCACTTTTGTAAAAATAATATGAATCCTAAGTTATAGTTTCCCATACTGTAAATTAGAAACTTTAAATTACATAAAAGTAACTCAAATTATAAATTTCTTCTTAATATTATCATTTCTGTGTCCACTAAGACATTTCCCTACTTTTTAGGATCTTGAATACTCTTGACAAGCATATTATTCTCAACTCCTGAAATATTTTATAAATATTAGATTATTATACTCATTTGTTTGTCATGGAAACTGAATCTATATTTCCAGAATATAGATGTTTGAGCAGCTGGTTCAAAAGAATGACTCAGTAATAATAATCACATCAGTTATATGATTAAAATGTAAGCCTGAGTTACCAAAAATTAAGGTCACCTAATTTGTCCAAGATAGTTCCAAAGTTCACAAAACTAGGCACTAGGTTTAGAAAGGACTTGAAAGGGAATCTAGTTCAGCCTATCATGAAAATTGGGACTTCCTTTACCAGCATTCTTGAATGTACTAAAGAATTAAAGCCCTAGTGTTATTCTCATTAGACACGTAGATTAGAAAGAGAAAAGTATGTGGATAGCATTTGTAAGGAACAATGTTAAATAAAAAAAAAAAAGGATGTTACTCATGATAGGAATAGAAAGTCATGTAAATTGACAGTGCAAAACTTTATAGGAGAAATTTATGGAAGCAAAAATGGCTAGTAAAAGGAAGAAAGAGAAAAGTAAATATTGTTGCCTAAAACACATTAAAAAATAAAATGAGAATGATCAACACAAAGAATAACAAGAGAATTAAACCTAGATAATTCTTATTAATGACTTAAAAAATTTGATAATAAGCACTTGTTATTTGAGGAACATGATCAGTTAAATAATTATACTTTAAAATATTCAACAACTTAAAAAATTCAGTGACTCACAGAGAAAAGAGCATAGAGAATATATGGAAGACAAGCAACTTCTATATCAATGTGTCATTATAAGAGCAATTAAATAACATGTCCAGAAGAGATTTATTAAATTGTTTCTAGAGTGTGTAGATAGATTCTGGACACTTGACTTCATTAACTTCTGATTTCTTTTTGTTTTTAAATATCTCTTAAATTAGGCATAAATAATTTATTCACTGATTTTTTTTTCTAAGATATCAAAGTAAAACAGTTGTCTTATTAAGCAATGATTATATTTTGTTCTCATTTATGTAACTGCCATGCTTGGTAAACAAGATAATGACCCTAACAATGGAATTATGTTTTGTTGGCATGATCAGGTTATCTACTGAACTTTATACCTTTTTATGCATTCCTACTAATCACCATTACTCTTGATTATTTTCATATCACTCCCACAAATAGAATACTTAAATAATGAAAAACAAAGAATTCAGAAGAAAGGTAACATTCTCTAGTTTTCTTGTGCAAATTTCCTCTTCAGTTGGTGCCATGCTTAACTGGAAGAAATGATTTGTCACATATTCTCCCTGACCAAAAGTTTTGATAATCCTTCAGAGAATTTTAACACTAAAAACATCTATTAGTTTTGTGCTGACAGCACAAGTCAATCCTGATGCCTTTGGATCCTTTATTTCTCTAAGGAATACAGTCAGAAGAAACAAGACAAACTTATTTTTGCCAATGCCATCCATCAATCAAATAGTGAGGCAGATGTATCAATTTTAACACAGTTAGTTTCTTCCCAGCTAGCTGCTCTTCTCTCTTTGATGTTGGTTTTGTTGTAGGGTTGGCTCTCCTCATAAGTCTAAGATGTTTGCTAGAACCCTGTAATGGCATGTGACTCTTCATTGGCATCCACTAGAAGAGAGTGAATGTCCTTTTCTTAGGAAATTACTGATTGGGTAGTTTAGGTTGCATTCATTTCAAAGCTAATCACTGTGGTCAAGAGAAAACAATATATTAATTGGCTCACCTAGAGGAGCCAATTGATTGGGGATAGTTTCATCTAAGACATAATTAGATTTCAAAGGAGCAAGAATTAGTTTTTCCACCTTGACCAAAATTAACCTAATGCTACTATAAGACTGGGAAATGCATGTTGAGAAGCAAACAATAAAAATAGCAAGATTATAAACCAGGTCTGCTAGCCCTAAATATTATTTATTTCCTCACTATACTAGAATATCTGCTATGATTCAGGGAATGAATACATTTCCCTTGGATAAAAGTCATTGGCAAAATTACCAACACAGTAGCTATGTCCAAGTCATCCTGCTTTGAGCCTTTAGCCATCATTTCTAAAGCTGCAAGACCGACATTATGCATGTTTCTTTGCCTTCCCATGTCACATCATAGTCAAATACTTCTTAAGCGCCTGCCATGTGCTAGAAAATATGGACATGAACAGGTTTTTAGGATTTAGCTCCCAGAGTATTTCATATCTTCACCAACTCTTGGAGGATGAATGGGGACCACCCATGCAGGGGATGAGAGAAAGTCGTAAAAGAAGAGTGAAGATCAATGCTAACAAGATGAAAATAAAACAGCATAGACTTTTCAGGGAACTAAAAGAAACCCCATTCCCTAACCCAAGGGTGTGAAGGGAGAAGATAAGGCAATAATTGGTAGAAATTAGATCTTAACATGTCTCATTTTACCTAAGTAAAAGCTGGAGAAATATGTCATCATGAATGGAGTGCCAATAAAATAATTTTCATAGGTGAGCAGAGTTCCTATTTTTACCAACATGAAAACTCATTCCAGCAAGAGTATGGCACATTACCTGGGACTAGAAAGAATGTTAGTGAGGCAGTTTGGAGGCTGTTTCCACAGTCCAGGCTAGAATGAAGTCCAAACTAAGAGGGCAGAAGTAGGTTTGGTGAGGTGGAAACAGATTCAGGTCCTCTTTAATAGAAAGAGTCTGTAGGACTTGGGAGAGAATTAAATTTAGTGGATGAGGAAACCAGAAGCAGAGAGCGTGACCTAGTTTTCTGCCTTAACGTCATGGTGTGTGGTAGTGCATTAATAGAAACAGAAATCACACTCAAAGGAAAAGTCTTGGTGAGGGAATGAGTTTCATTTTAAATATGTTAAGTTTGAAGTGTGAGGCATTTAGGTGGAGAGGCCTAAAAGACAACTTATAATACATTTTTCCTGGAGCCCTGCAGAAAATTCTAGGTATGAAGTATCTGCTCTAGGATCATCGGTATGTATGTGGCAGTCAAAATAACGAGAGTGGATGAGGTCATCCAGGGAGAGTGTTTTGAATGAGAAGTAAGCAAATAGAAGACATTTGGATAACGCCCAATATTTAAAGAATGAATTAAGGGGCTGGGGGAGAAAAGGTCAGAGAAATAGAGGCACATATAAGCAGAGAGTGAACAGCAGTAAAACACAATGAACAGACACCAGGACAGTGTTTGTTAGATGCAGCCATGGCTATCACCAGTTGTATAGAACAGTTTCACGTTTGAAATTAATTTTTTTCCAAGTGTCATTTTTAAATGAATATTGTCCTTTTTCTATTTTTTTAAAGATGATTTACTTATTCTTTCATCATGCAGTATTGTAGCTGGGATTTCTTCAGAGGTCTCCAAGTCTCACTCTCTGTTTTCACAGACGAACATTCTTGGGGGGCAGAGTATATCAAGACCTATTCAAGGTCACACAGTTAGTTGGCAACTGTGTCAGGACTAAAATTCCATGATATTTATTTCAGTGCATCTTTAGAATTTTTAATAACTTACCCTCTAAACATAAGCCATATATTTAATCTTTTATGTCAAGTTTTTAAGTTTTGCAATCCCTTCATGCTCATCAGCTATCAATTCTTTAGACATTTCTCTCTTTTCTTCTCAGCCTGAATATCATAAATACCAACCAATTCTCTCTTGTAAACATAATTGATTCCATCATCTTCTGCCCTTCACTTCTGCCTGACTCTGAAAACTATACATTAATAACTAACCCAGGATTTCTCTTTTGGGTCTCCACATGTGTGTTGCTGAACACAATGCCACAATTATGTGAATTGGTTCTAAATCTAATTGTTGCCATCTCAACTCTTCTTGAGCACACAGTGCTGTGCAGAAAATACCTTCCCATTCTTGATCAGCACTTGTTATGCATTTTCTGTAGGGTTATACCTTCCCTAATTTTAAGACTATTCCCATACTCTCCTTTCCTGAGATTCAGAATATATCTCACATGCTACTTCACAGAAATAGGAGACACTATTAACTAGGGCACACTCAACTGTGGTCCTGTCACCCGCAATCATACCTAGGATCACAGCCATCTTTCCATTCCATTTGTTTTTCCTCTGTCCAATGTCAATCCCTTTCAATCTTTCCCACTGTTTCAAGACTATTTCTTTGTCAGTCATTATGCTTCCCTTGTAGATCTCCAACATCTTACCCTTAGTTAGTAATCATATCAAGTTTTGTTTTTAAATAATGTATGTTTCTATTATTTTATATTAGCTCTAGCTTATCACTCTTTCCTCCTCCTCTTCTCCCTTTCTCTTCTCTTCCAAGACAATACATCTGAGGAGTCCATTCTCATTCTCATTCTCTGTGTCTTAACTTTTTCACTTCCAAATCACTTCTCAATTCACTGAAATTCACTGCAAATGGCTGCCACTTTTATTGTTAAGTCCAGGTCAAAGTGAGTTCACACATGCTGACTTGGCAATGTAATTTCCATCTGTGGCTATCAGATCATACTTTGACACCAACGAAGTCAGTCTAGTCAATGATTCTTAACTCTGAACCTTAAAATTATCTGAGGGGTTAAAAGTGTGCTCAGATTCACAAGATCAATAAAATGATAACCTCTTTTGGTTGGTTCTAAGCATTAGTGTTTTTGGAAATCTACTCCATGTAATTCTCATACACAGTAAAGGCAAAAGTCCTATGACCTACATATTGACACAGAATAAAGTGATGAGAAACACTATAATAGTTCCTAAGCAAAGGATCATATGAGGCTCAATAGTTGACGCCAGTTCAAAAGGGGAAGATGGAATATAAAACAGAAAGAGTTGTCCACAGAAGTGCACCAGCAAGAGTTCAGAAGTAGGAATGAGGTGAAAAGAGCATGTAATTTCTTTTTCTGGCTCAAAAATGAGGGGAAGATTCCATATATGGAGTTAGAGAAATATTCTTGAAGGAAAATCAAATTTCATTCAGCATAGAATGATAAGGAGATTGTTATAAAGTTTGAAAATGCAAGTCAGTTCCCTCACAGTGGAACAGATTCCAGAAGTCATGAATTTAAACGTTGTTGGGAAGCTAGTCTCTAATGGAAATGTGATCACAAAAGAGAAAGTCCATGCAAATGTTGTGATCAAAGGAGCAGGTAGCAGATAGGAGATATGTAGGGATAATATCGTTTTGACTTTCTTATTTCTGTCCAATGGGACCAATTGTTCCTTAGATTCTAATCCAGGTGTTACTTATGAAAGAAGATTAAAGATACCCCTCTCCCATGTGGAGAACAATAGGTCACCAGAGAGGAAGTGTACATGGTATGCAGTACTCCATTTAAGGTGGAAGTAGAACAAAACAACGTAGTATGCAATTGAGTGTAGGCATCTTGCAAAGTCTATCATCAGGAACACCCTCCAAAAAATAATCTTGATAAATACCTGCTACAAAAAGTAGGGTTTAAGCAATTACTATATGTATGAACTAAGAATTTCTAACATAATATCCCTTATAGTCTATACGTGTACATGCTCATGTATGTGTGCGTGCGTCAAGAACTGTTAATTTATGCCAAGAATGGGAGACTTACAAAACATCAGCAGAAGTTGGACACTGACATGAGAATGGTCATGAAAAGAATTTTCTGGCCCATACCTGCCAAAGTATTTTTCCATAGTTTTTGTTAAGAAATACCTGTAGGTTGTTGTCATAACTCTGCTACATGGTGTTCACCATTAATTTGGATAGAATGGGCCTAAATAAGGATAAAAACTAGTATAAAGGAGCGCTATATATAACAGGTACTGTGCTAACGGCTTTACGAGGAACTGCTAAATTAGTCATATAATAATATGCTAAAGGCTTTCATTTCATAGTGGGATAATTCACTCTTATCTTGTGTCTTTACAATTTTTGTATAATCCTGAATTAAAGAACCTTTCAAGATGTCCTTAAAGATATGTATCTTTACTGAGTGAATTCTGTCTGGCCCCCTTAGTCAAAGAGGCTTATGCTGAAAATTGGCTAAACCCTGTTAGTGATGTGGTTTTCTGACTGTTGCTTTAACAACATTTATTTGAGGATAAGATGTGCTATATATTATGCTTCTGTGACTGATGATGATTAATTGGCAGCAAGCCTCCAAATGAAATTTTTATGCTGGAGATGAAGAAACACAAATTCCTGAAAGACAACAGTATGTAATAATGCAATATGGTAAAATATCATTTCCTACTGGAATTTTTTTTCTAGGAAGCTTCCTGATAGCCTTAGGTTTTTAAAGTATGTATTAAAAGATAAGTAATTTTCAATGGCAGCAATATGGGGAAATAAATGTTATATGACGTTCAATAATAAACACATATGGAAGAGTGCCCATAGTGTGTGTTGGTCAGAATGAACGTTTCACAGAGGAGAGAGTGAAAGTTAAGGTAAGATAGAAATTGAATAGATTGCAGTCTCTCTAAAATAAGACCAAGGAATTTTAGTTTTGCTGGCAAGAAAGAACCTCTGAAAAATCCTGCAAATTGATTCAATGGAAGCAAAATAGTATCCTAGTACCAGCCACTTGGTATTCATGAGAAGTTGGAGAGAAGTCACCTGTCGGCAGGTTTTTGCAGGTGTCTGAGTCTTGCATACTAGTTTAGTGTGTTGGCATGGGGGTTGATGTGAGGAAATTTTAGGAGCTTGAATGCACAGCTCTTAGCAAATATATGAAAGAGGGAAGATGTGTAAAAGAAAGTCAAAGGTGACTCCACAATCTTTATTCTGATGAATTATAGAGACCTATACAGAGACTTGATGTCATTAAGTGTAAGAGGTAAGGTAACACTTTAATAGAACTGAATTCGCCTATACAGAGTGAAAAACAGCTTTGGTTATCTTCCAAATACTTAGCATATTAAGAGACTTATCTGAGTTTTCTGGAAACCAGGTCTGCTCGTATTGATTTTACTAATTAGCAAGATTGCACCAACCAATATAGAACGTCACTGGCTTATATATGTGATAGGTCCTATTTATCAAATGGCTGATACAAATCTTTTATAAATGGTTTTTAAATTGAGAAGATCTGACTTCTAGCTTTTAATATTTAAAGAGATGTACTGGTATAGCTATTCAGCTCATTTGAATATTTTGTGACATTTTCTCGTGCTCATTATATCATGTCGACATTCTTGCTTTTTCATATAACTCAACCTTAGTTTTGAATATCATGATTTAAATACTCATAAAATATTACTAAAGAAACCTTGAGGCTCTAAGTAATGCAACAATCAGTGTCCTCAATAACTCAAGGTAATATATGAATAGTTGTCAACCTACTATTTCCTCTCAGGATTTTAAAACTACAATCCAAATTCTAAAAATTGCTACTGACCTCATCTGGCTACTAGATCTAGTCTGGCTCTATATTGGAAATGAAAATAAATTATAAATTGCACCTATAAAATATATTTAACAAGTGTTTTAAATGGTGTGAGGATCTTATTCTTACTCTGGGCCACTTGATTAGGTAGCTTTGGATTCTGCTGTGATTTTCCTTCTTCACCTGCTCTTCTGCTTTCCAAATAATTCCCTATAGTAACTAATTCTTAGATTTTATATTTTTATTCCAGAGCTAAAATTGGAAATTAGTTAATTTCTATATTTTTATTCCCATTTGAAATATTTAACAAAGTAAGTTAGTTCTGAGTAACTTTGTATCATGAGGTTAATTAATACATGTTTCTAACATACGGGAGTCTGAAATCTAGTATATTCTCATCTTCCAAAAACAATCTGAAAGAATAATATGAAATATACACACATACATGGAGGATCATTACATAACAGTAAGAACCAAAACTGAACAATTTTAGTCATCATGTCCTGCAAAGCTTCTGACAGGATGCAAATTTAAAATTTCCTCCTGGGAAGTCAGTATTAATTAAGGAAATCCAATCTCCTTTAACAGATTAAAACCCATGGTCTCAGTGGAGTAATGTAATAAAACTTATTTCTTGCTCATGTCAAGTGGTCAGGTGTCTTTTGGGAATTTGGGATTCTGTGATATCTCTGTTCATTCATATCAACTCTGGAAGGATATTTTATTGCATTACTTGGTGTATGTGTCTGTGTTGTCTTTTGGTGGGAAATTTAAAAGAAAGAGAAAGTTTAAGTAATATCAGAAGTATTGACATAATCTTCAAATAAAACATATTTATCAGTCTACACAGATTATCTCTATATCTCAGTGACTTATAACATATGGTTGTTTCTCATTCATACATATGTTGACCAGTTATCCACTAAGACGTTGATCCCTGGGTCTTTGTTCCTTTTGGATTCAGGTTGAAGGAGCCCATCTCTTTGTGACACTGAAGTTTTCCTGGTAAAAAACAGAAGTGAAGTAAACACATGGTGGCTCTTGAAGTAATATACACCATTTATCTTCACATTTCCTTGGCCAGAGCAAGTCACATGGTCAAGCCTGTCATCATCAGGATGAGTAGGTATGATCTTCTTACAGAACAAGTGAGTAATACTTTGAATCCATCATCAAAACTGCTGTAATAGATTAGTCTATTATAAATAGGATATCTGTTGAGTCTATGTTTCTTATACACACAGGACTCTATACAAGGGTTATTTTTTTCTTGCACTATTGGTAATGTTAACACATAAAAACATTAAGAAGAGTGTATCTTATTCCCATAGTAAAATTTTACCTTGTTTTTTCTCTATTATGGAAATCTCAGTGGTTTTATAATGATCTGTATATGTATTTTCCTAAATTCTTGGATAATTATAATGGAGTCTATTTCAGGTCTGCATCTTTCAGAGTTTTGAAGTCATGGAAGAACAATATAAGAAAATAAGACAAAATTTTAAATCTAAAAATGAATAAATTTGGGGATAAATGTAAGCATACTGTACTTCCTGCTTAGTGCTTTTGTTGATTTTGGTGTCTCAGGAACACACAAATATATTATATTTGTGTTCCTTTCCTCATTAAGGAATCATATTTGTCAATGCTCTCCAGACAGCATTCTCAGAGATGGTAGTATGAGAGCATAGTGTTAAGCTATCCTTGCTAACCACTTTTAATATTTCAAACTCCTATTCATAAAGAAAACAAGGAACTCTAACTCTCCATCTGCCCTGCCACAAATCATCCTTTCTCCATACTTTTTTTTTTTTTTTTTTTTTTTGAGACAGAGTCTCACTTTGTTGCCCAGGCTAGAGTGAGTGTCTTGGCGTCAGCCTGGCTCACAGCAACCTCAATCTCCTGGGCTCAGCGATCCTACTGCCTCAGCCTCCCGAGTAGCTGGGACTACAGGCATGTGCCACCATGCCCGGCTAATTTTTTGTATATATATTTTTAGTTGGTCAATTAATTTCTTTCTATTTTTGGTAGAGACGGGGTCTCGCTCAGGCTGGTTTCGAACTCCTGACCTTGAGCGATCCGCCCGCCTCGGCCTCCCAAAGTGCTAGGATTACAGGCGTGAGCCACTGCGCCCGGCCTCTCCATACTTTTAATATTGGGAACTGTAGCAACTCATCTAACTCCATCTCCCAAGGGTCATTATGTTAAAGTTTTAGCCCTCTTGCTCATTTATCTGCAGCTTTTCCCTATTCCTATAAATATGTCAATATCACTCTCACCCTGAAAGCAAAAGCAGGGGAACAAAACCTTCTCCTGATGCTCTGTACTAGTAAATGTTTTTAGCTTTGTAGACCATGTGGCCTTTGTCACAACCACTGAGCTATGCGGTTGCAGTGAATATAGCCATGGCAATATAGAAATGAATGGGCATGGCCATTCCCAATAAAACTTTATTCACAGAAACAGGTGGCCCAGTAGATGGTCTTATTTTGCTGACTCCTTCCCTATAGTCTTCCAGTGTCTTTGTTAAATTACTGCTTTAATTTTTTTTTTTTTTCAGTCGACCTTCTTAGAAATAGATTTTAACTCTCATGGTATCCAGGTCCTCACTATTGTTTCATGCTTCAAAACTTTGCAATTTGACTTCAATGCCCAGTTTCCTGACAGTTACCTGGCAAGGGTGACTTGTGGATTGGATGCCTATGAGACAGTAAAATTCAGTTTGGCCTTTCTCACCTTCTTACCTACAGGTGTTCTCCTCTATTGGATTCTGTGAAACCACACACCCTCGGCTGTCCTCCACTTTGTGATGTTTTTGTCACTATCATTATTATTCAGAATTCTTTTAACCATAAGTAACTAAAAATAAATAATAAATAAAAACAACAGCAGTGACTAAAACAAACAAGATTGTTATTTTCACCAAACCTGAAATTTGAAGTTAAGAAGTTCAAGGCTGGTGCAGCTACTCAACAATGTCATCATAGATCTTGACTGTCCAACTTTCTGCTCCATCCTCCATGTCATTATGACTTTTGTTTCCATGTTTGTTGCCATAGGGCAACTGCAGAGTTGAAACACCATGGACAATCCTCATATCTATATCCAAGGAAGGAAAAAAAAGGACAAAAATTAGTTATTAAAAAAAAGAAAGAAAGAAAGATAGAAAACACCCCCATTCTCACATCTCAGGAAAGAGAAAAAGCTCCTAAGAACCCTAGTAGCAGATTCTCCTTCCTTCGCCATCACTGGCCTGAACCACGACAGGACTGAACATTGGCACTCTCTGTGAGAGGCGCTGGGAAGGTGAGGGTTTCTAGCTGCACACACTGCCTACATTTTCAAAATTGGTTTTCATTAGGAAGAAAGAAGAATTGAATCTATATTGGTTAAGCAATTAACATTGTCTCCCATAGTGACCTTTGCAGGATATTTTCCTCCAATAACTCCATAAATGTTAGTGTTTCAGGAATTTGTCTTCTGATCTGTCTTACTGTTAAGCTGTATGCTCCTCCTGGGTGGTCTCAGATAACATCATGGCTTCACGGATAACATATCAGCTGCTGATGCCGACATACTTCTGTCTTCTGCTTTAGTGTTCAATGTCCGTCTTCTATAGGGTTTCTTCTTCTGGTTTTCTCATGTGTATTTCAAACAAAGATATTCTAAATTTAGTGACTTTTCTCTAACTCACTGTCCCTCCTGCATCCCACCTTGACTGTGACAGTATAAAACTTAAAACCAATCCATCCAAAAACAGCCTTCCCACTTTCTCTTCAACGCCTCTACCCAATCAATTGCCACATCCTACTAATAAAGTCCCTCAACCTCCTTTGGAGCTATTCACTCCTTTTCACACCACTGTCCTTCTTCCTTGGTTAAAATCAGATCATTTCTCACTCTGTCTATTGGGGAATTAGCTCCCACCCAGGTATCCTGCTGCCTATTAATATGGCCATCAGAATAATCTTTCTAAATCATTTTCTAGCTTCAAGCCCTTCCATAGCTTGTCATAATTAACAGCAGGCAACTCAGACCACCCCTAAGTTATCTTTTTTATTCCACTGTATTGCTGAAGACTTCTAAATCCTTCTGTCCTTTCAGATTCACTTTTAATACTATATTTGGTCAACTGGATGTATTTACTTGATGTCTACCAGGCCTTTCAAACTTCAAAACTGACATCATTACCTTCCAACACCCTCCAACTCTGTTCTTTGTCCTTCATCCCTTCCTTAGAAGAGGCTTCGCCAGCTGCTTGATCTCTCACAGAAGTCTCCTAGCATCATCCTGACTCTCTGCTTACCACCAAGCACCCCACTTCTTCTCTCATCAGCTGCAACATCCTTCTGATTCAATCTTCCTAACGCCTCTCAAATATATTCATTCCACTTTATTCTGACGACTGCAGCCTTACTTCAGCCTACTGAAATTTGCCTGAAATCGAATGAAATTGTTTCCAATTTTGCCACCTATCCATTTTTTAAAAATTCATTCTAGAAGTTGTCTTTTTCCACAATGGAACTAAGATTGTATCATTCACTTATTTAAATGATTCAATGTCTTACCATTGCTCTTCAAATAAAGTCTGGGCTTCTTAACTGTAGTTGGCAAAGCTTCCCAGACCTGGCTCACACCTAACTCCACAGACGATGCTCCAGCTCGTCCCCATCTGCAATCCCCTTCCTCACCCACCCTTTGTTTTTACGGCACAGAGGACACTTGGCCTTGGCTTCCCCATTTCTCTGCCTTCATGGTTCCCACTGTACACTGTAATTGGCAGATTGCTTGTCTGAATCACACACTCCTCCATCAAATTATGGGCCTTCTGATCTATAGCATGAGGGCCAATGTTTCTCCCCTGCCTGGTTCTGTGTTTAACAAATAGTGTCACTATATGCCCTTTCCATAAGTGGATGACTCATCGTGATGTCGCCTGTGCTTGTTCCTCTCATCTCATTCCCCGTCTTTGCACATTACTCACTGGCATTTTCTCTTCCCTGAACAGGATATTCAATTCGTGCTTTAAGGCCTTTGAACATTGTGTTCTCTCTGCGTGTAAACCTCTGTTTTTACTGAGCTGCTTGGAGAATCATCACCTTTTGAAACAGAAGCCTTCCTCATGTCTGAGTGAGAGTATTAAGAGCCCTCGCATGGTTGGACTATAACACTTTTGCCTTCTCTCTGAGAACCACATGTGTCAAATAGAAGCTGCACTTTCGATCTGCATTCTAGAGTAAAAAGGCAATGGGAAGCAAAATAGCCAACTCAGTGCTAAAATACAACGTGAATGAGACATAAATTATTGCTGTGAGCCAGTGAGATTTGAGAATTATTCAATAGCATACCTTAACCTAGAGAAAACTGACAAAAACAGATAATCATACTTGCACATTTGAATTTAACCTCCACCCAGTCACTTAGCATTCTGTCAATGCATGCTCGCAGGGCATTCTTCCCACAGAAAGAAAAGAAAACAAAGAAGATATATCCCTTCCCTCTTCTTAGAGGTAAACTGTAATCCTAAATTTCCTTCCTGGGTGATTCCTATCAGCTTTAATCATGAATAAGTCTCTTCAATTAAAAAGACAAACAAAAAGCTAAAATCCCTCCCTGAATGCTACTTACCACTCTACCTACCCTGTGCCTATATTTTTACCAACTGTTTATAAGAAGTTTTACAAAAATAGTTTCCTTCTCTCCATTTTCATTTCCTCAGCTTCTTCAGCTTCTCAACTTTGTCCATTTTGTGTCTCCATCTTGGCAAAGCAATTAAACACCATTTAACGTGACTGGTGATATACATGCCACCAAAGGCAACAGAAACTCTTCCAGTCCTCAGTTTATCAGAGGCTCCATTGATATTTAACTTTCAGGAACATTCCAAATTTTATAAAATGTTACCATCACTCGGCTTTAAGAGCTAAGATGGCATCTTTTTATTAATATTTATTTTTGCTTCTGTTCCAGATTGATCTCTATCCTTAAATGTTGCTCCTTCACAAATTAATATTTAACTAACAGAATATGTAACGTTTTCAGTGGGTCATCTCAAGATACATCTCAAACTTAGCATTCTCCAAGCAAATCCTATGATTTTTCTCTGACAAATGGAAGTCTGTCACTATGAGTTAGTTTTCAGTTGTAAAACTTCATAAAAAATGGAATCATAGAATATGTACTCTTTTGCATCTGGCTTTGAAAGATACAATGTTTTGTGTTTTCCTATAATGTTTTTGTGATTTATTCATGTTATTTCAAGTTTGCTCTTTTTTATTCTGAATAGTAATTTATTGTATGGCTATACCAGCTGAATAAAGTTGTAAAAATACATCTACAATTTTTTGTGGACTTATCTTTTTATTTCTCTTGGAAAACTACTTAGTAGTGGGATTTCTAGGCCATGTGGTATGTGTAAATTTTACCACATTTGAAAATGCAGAACTTTCTCTAAGTGATTATTGTTAGGGTCTGGGATTTTAACCTACTTAGAAGCTAGTAAGTTAGCCTATTAATGCTTTATTGATGCAGGCTGAAGACACGAGACTCTTGGGTCAGAGAAACAGGATTTTATTATCCACAGTAGAACAAGCAGCATGAAATTCATGTTTGTGTTGGTTTATTGTATCCCTCAAGTCCTACAGGAATGACACAGACAGCCCAGCCCAGATGGATGCCTGAGTATTTCAGAAAAGGAAGGATGATCTTAGTGAACCCTCTGTTTCAGAGTAAGTAGTAAGCAAGCCTGCACTTTGTTTTGGATGAAAACATTTCCTCATCTCTCAAAGTTGCTCATTGCCATCATAACCCTGCGATACAGCCCAGGTAAAAAAAAGTTGTGAGACCTTGAACTCTCAAATAGTAAGAAAATTTGGAGTAGTAGGAGAGACCCATGGAGGATAATTTCCCAATAGTTGAACAATTTTCGTCTCCATTAGCAATGTAGGAAAATTCTTTCATTTCAGTCATTCTAATGGTGCATATGAATTTGAATTCTTTGATGAATAAGGATGCTGAACAGCTTTTTTATTGCTTATTCATCATTCATATATTGTGTTTTGCAATATGTATGTTCAATAATTATTTTTTTTAATTGTGGTTTGTCTTCTTATTTTTCAATTTTAAGGGTTACATACATATTGTGGATGTATTTCCTTTGTCAAATATATGCACTGCAAGTATTTTTTCTTTCAGTCTGTGGTTTGTCTTCTCATTCTCTTAGTGGTATCCTTTTGAAAAGCATCATTTTATATTGTGAAACATTTTTTTTCACTTTTTTATGCTTAGTGTTTTGGTGTACTAAGAAATATTCTTCCAGCCCAAGAATCTGGAAATTCTCTTCTATGTTTTCTTTTAGTTTTATAATATAATTTTTACATTTTTTTGTGTTTAATTTTGAATTATTTTGTGTGATGTAAGATTGTATTGAAGTTCATTTATTCCAGTATTGAGGTTCATTTATCTACTTGTTCTACCACCATTTATTAAAAGGACTGTCCTTTTACTGCCTGCTCTTTCCTTATTGAATTATGTTTGTCCTTCTTCCATTGAATTCTAATTTTTGTCAAAATCAAATAACAATATATATTTCCATTCCCACTATCTATGCTGTTGCTGTTCCATGTATGTATATAGATATACATATACATATATCTTTATGCTGATATGCTGTTTTGATTTCTGCATGTTTAAGTAGTCTAACCATGTAGTATTTGATGGGTTCCAATCCCTTGCATGTATTATTATTATTACTATTATGATTATAATAATTATTATTAGTGACTGCTTATAGTAGGAAGAGTAGTTTTATAGCAGCCACTTTGCCATAACTAAGAGTGCAATCTTCTATTCACTCACAATTTGATAATATTTTTTACCCTAGTAAATTGAAGATTGCCACAAGTCCTTTGCTATTCTTCTCATTGAAATATGAAGGCTAATTCTCCTCACCTTGAATGTGGGCTCATTTTAATGACTCCTTGTTCAACAGAAACTGGAAGACAAAATGATGTTCTGAGACTTGCAAGAGTAGGTCATAAGAATTTCTGCAGCTTCTTTGCAGCTCATTTGAAATAGTCTCTCAGTGAGACCCACATGCCATGTAAGTCTAACAACCAACACTGCCATACCAAAGAGGACAAGGATGTGCTCTGATGGACAGTGCCAGGCCAGCCTAGCCTGGATTCCAGCTATCCTACCAAGATGCTAGATATGTGAGAATAGTCATCTTGGACCTTCCAGGGCAGTCCACCTGCCAGGTAAGTATTAGTGTGACTTCTAGAAATGCCATACTGAGCAAAAGACCCACATCTCTGCTAATGAGTGGAACACAAGAATTGCTGTTAGCAGCTGTCAGGTAGAAGTGGCTCTCATGTGTCAGATTCTGGGTAGAAGTTTTCAGTGTCTCTTTTCCTTAGGAGATTAATAAAGTTCTCTGCTACTCCCAGCAGGGGTTCCCAGCATACTCCAAAGAATACTGACTTTGAGATCATGCCGATCACGGTTCGAATTCAGAAATTTCCATTTATAATCTATAAAACTGAATCCTGTTGTCAAAGTTTCTGTCAATCAGTCTTGTCATCTTTATACACAGGAAAAAACCCGTCAAAGGTCATCTTATCTTTGCTACCTAAAAACTACATTAATGTTACCTGGCTCCCTGTGCTATGCATTGTCTATAATATGGGGACTGTATCACCTGCCTCTGGATGGATTCAGTGTGACCATGCATGTAACAAATTTAACGTTAGGCACTGAGAATTTGCATAATAAATGGTAGGTATTATTAGTAGGAGGATTTGATCAGGAAGGTAAAATCACGTATCACATAAAGGGGTCAAATAAATGCCAGGTTTTTTCTTTCTTTCCTTGCCTTCGAGGGCACTTTGATTATTTGGAAAATTAGTTTCCATATAGCCTCAAGGAGTTCAGGGTTCACTAGTTACTTTTATATAAATTGGTCTAATCAGGGTTCGGGTTGTAGTTGTTTTACAAAACATAAAAATTATTGAGATAATAGTTATTTACTAAACAATTTTACTTGTAGGGAATTTAAATTCCATCATAAAAGACCCATAAGCCTCTCAACTGGAAAGAATTTAGCATTGCCCATTGCTTTGTTTTTGCCAAATTTGAAAAAGGCAATAATCTGACTATGGAATAAACCATGGACAGTGTAGTACAAATATTTTAAAGAGTTATGCAATCCATTGATCTATGGAGGGACACTAAAGGCATAATTTTATTAAAGACACTAGGGGAAACATAAGGTGAGTGTGTGTGGGGAACAAACCCAAAAGTCAAATATAAGTTTTGCTACAAAGAATTTTGTCTAATCAATCTCATTTGGAAATGCACATTTATTTGACTCTATTTTCAAATTGTCATTTTTTTTTGCCTAAGAATAATATGGAGTGTGGAAATGCTTTCCTATGCAAAAAATATTTTTGATTCATTTTGCTGAGTTTTAGAAAATGAAGCTTAGTAGCTACCTTGCATAAAAACACCACACTATAGCATGCACAAATTTAGCACAGAGTCTGCCATGTAGAGCAATTTTGATACTGCTACCTACAATTCACATTTACTGCATCCATCCAATTACACCCATATCATCAACACGCAGCACTTGGAGCAGGCTGGGAGTTCATGAAAGTGCAAGAAACATCACATCGTCTGCATATCAGTTAACTTGCTTCCTGGTGTGCTTTAAGACGGGATCTCTTCTTCAGACTCACCCAGAATGCCAGGGGCCAGGGCAGAAGAAGATGGCCCTGTGTTTTCTCTTGTACCTCTAGTGCAATTCTTGCTGCCTTTCTTATGCAAACTGCCTGCAGCTCTCTTGAAGAAACTAAAGGCAAAGCCAACCCATATGTTAACAAATCTTAACCTTATTTCAAAATTAGACTGATTTTAAGTAAGAACTGAAACCCCAACTGCTTCAGGAAGCCACCTACTGTATTTCCTTTCCCTTAAAGCCATTCTTGAGTGGGAAGGCTGCATCTTATGCTTCAGGTTAATGAGTCTCTTGGATACTGGGTTCTCTGTCTTCATCCCAGTTAGGGATACCTAGAGGAGTTGGTGGGATTCAGATTAAAATCTCAGTAATGTGTTTGGTTTCAGTTTTCTTTCAAAACATGCTCCCTAGAGCCTCAGCCTGTTGCCTGTTCACTTTTTTGTTGTTGTTTTGGTTTTTTTTTTTTTTTTTTGCAGATGAAATCACTGGTAGAAACCGACTGTCTCTAATCCATTTAGAATGTGTTAATATCAAGGAAGACAAGACACACTGTGTGGGCTTGAGAACTCATAACCTAGTAAAGGAAGATAGAAATTTAGGGAGAAAAATAAAAAGTTTTAGCTTCTATGAGAGTGGTATATAAAGGTATAGTGGTGGGACAAAGGAAAAAATGGAAAATCATCAGAAATGGACATAAAAATGGCTTCATAGTGGAGATGAAATGAGTCTGAGAAATTAGTAATAGGAAATGCCCGGACAGATGACACAGAGAAGGGCATTGTAAGAGGTAGAAGAAATAAGTCCTGTTAATAAAGGCAAAGGGTTATGAAATAAGCTTTGGATTTCTAGAAACTAGAAAACTGGGACAATGGAGTAGGGCATGGGATGTAGGTAAATGACCATTTAATTCTCTGCCCAAACTGTGTCAAGTTAGAATACTAAAGGGGCTGCTGCAAATTCTTATCTCAGAATAACACACACAAACCAGAACTATCCCAGGCAAACTGGCACATATTGTCTCCTTAGACAAAAAGATAATAGCAAACATAGAAGGTTAATAAGACAGAAATTGAATGCCATACTAAGTGGTTTGAACATTACACCTGCGGTGGGAAGAATTGTGTGCGCTGTGATCTTCACTTTGTGTTGTCACCTTGTGATTATGTTTTGTGCATGGCAAAAGGGACTTGTAGAAGTAGTTGATGCTACTATTCATCTGACTTTAAGGTAGGGGGATGATACTGGATAATGCACGTGGACCCAATGTAACCATATGAGTCTGCAGAAGCAGAAGAGGAGGCAGAGAGATGAGGGCCAGGTGAAGGGCAGAGATGTTTGAAGCATTAACAGGACTTGTCATGCTGTTGATAGTTTTCAAGGTGGAGGGGAACACAAGTCAGGGAGTGCAAGTGGCCTCTGAAAGCTAATAATGACCTCGTCCAACAGCTGTTAACCTGGAGGAGAGGGTAGATTATGATGATGATGATGATGATGATTATGATGATGATGATGATGATGATGATGATGGACTTAGAAGGAGAGGGGGGGAAAGTAATTTCTTAAAAAGGATGAGATATGAATATGTTTATATGCTGAGGAGAAGCATGTGGGAAAGAATCATTATAGATAAAGCAGTAAAAAGGAGCAAAGTTTTGAGGTAGAGGTGAGAGAGGGGCATGAGCTCAAGAATGGGCAGAGAGATTCCCTCAGGAGGAGTTGTCATATACCTGTTTCCATTTCTCCTTGGACTCCCAGATGCCAAATAGGCCCCTTTCCTCAGATGCCCACTCAGTTATGGTGGCCATGTGACTCAGTTCCAGCTATAAAGATGACATGTGGCATTTTAGGGCAAAAGTTTTTAGGTAGTGGGTATGTCCCATGCTCTGTTTTCCCCTGGCTGGATGAAACTGCTGAAGCCATAGAAGATGAGTCATGCAATGGAAGGAGGCAGAGTCCCTCAACACAGACCAACCAGAAACACATTGCTGGGATGATATTTGAACAAAAACACACTCCTATCGGCTTGCACCCTTTCTTGATATTTTAGACTGTTTATTTCTGCAGCCTTGGTCATCATAACCATAATGTATGTGAAAACGAGGTGGGTCTAGGAAAAAGAAGGTGAGGGAAACTACAAATATTTGTAGGTTTGTTAGTGGGGACTGGGAAGGTGAGATGGATTTTAGTTTTCTCAATGAGGCAGGTGGAAATGGTATCTGCTGAATTCCTGGCAGTGTTGGAGTAGGGGTGCAGAATGGGGCACCCTGAAAGCAGAGGTTTATGAGGAATGGTGACTGCAAAGGGTGGGGGAGAATGCTTGCTAGGGCCAGAACTGCAGGATAGAGCTATGCTACGTGTTCAGTGGTCCTTGGACACCAGGCATGTGCAGTGACTCCATGTCTCAATATGTTTGTACAGTGAAGGTGTGCTTCAAATACAGGAGGCTAGAACAAATGCATTTTCGCAAAGAGTTTTGATTAAGGCATCTGTAAATAGCTCCAGCAGTCAAGGCTGTTTTCTTCTTTCTGCTTACTGCAAAGATATTCCAACGGTTTTTACCCATTGGAAGTTCAATTCATCCTGAGTTACTTTCTTAATAGTTACCATGAATATGTGTAGGTCCATCCATAATGTCACCGCCATACTATACATCTCCGAAGTAAGCTTTTTTAGGTAAGCATCGGCTCATAATAAATTACCTGGTCCAGATAAAAATCTTTTGTGTCTCCAATTACATTCATCAACCACAAATTAAGATTAATTGCACAGATTACTCAGTCTGTAAACATTTATCAGCCATCAATGGTATGAGTGACCATGTTAAAGGAACTTCCTAAGCTTAAGAGTAAAGTGCTACCTTCTTTGAGTATAAATAGGCAGTATTTTGTAAAGCTATAAATACTGGAACCCATAAAGAATGAATTCTATATGGAAGGGTCCACACAGAATTTGTTCAAAATGCTCAGATTAAACACAATTAGTATATTCTAATTTATGATGTACTACATAAACTCATAAAACACCCAAGCAGCTCACCATTTAAAATACTGTTAAATTGATAAAATGGAAATCTTATACTTATTTTGTTAAGAATTATGCAGTGTGCTTCATTATTATACACCAGATTAGTACTGTTTCTGCTAAAATCTGCAGATGTCAGTTATCCAGGATACTTACAGAGCATTTTCTAAGCAGTACATAAATACATGAATTATTTCCAAATATGTGTTAAATTGCAAGTCCACAATTTAGTTAGGTAGTTTAGGGAATAGAAATAAGGGATGTATTTTTATAACAAACTTAATCAAGTGAAGGACATTGAGCAGACAAAGGCTAAATTTTATGAAATGTACATTTGTAAGATTTCATTACATTTATCTGAATTTTAATTCTCTCAACACAATTCTCCTTCTTTAACAATAGGTGAGAATAGGTACTCTAACTGATCTTTCCACTAATTAAAAAAAAAAAGACTAAAAAGCCTGGGAAATATGTTTCATAAATGACTCAATGCACCATAAGGAAATTAAGAATTCTCAGTTGAAAACTAAGTACAGAGAGGGAAGCAAATTTCTGAAACAGGTTTCACCTTGAGGATATTAACCAAAAATGTTGAGTTTCAAATTGGTTTGCACAGCCTCTCAGCGCACAGGAAATAGAACATCCAGGGCCCTGAAAAAATGGGAGTCTATCAGAAGCACTCCCAAGAAACTGCAACCACGGGGTATAATTGTGAACTGAAACTAAAGTTGACCCATTTCTCCAGGTGATACAAGGTAAATTGTCAATAAATTTGACTCTGAATGGAAGATAAACACATAAACATGAGCACACATCCACAGATACAGCACACATTCAAATACCTCCTATCAATATACAGACACATTCAAATATCTCCTATCAATCCTTTGAGACAAAAGAAAGGAAAACCAAAAGCTTGACTTTATATTCAAACTCCTTGCATAATTTAACAACAGGCCCAGAGTTTATTTTAAAGTTAAGTATGGCAAAAGCAATCCAAATCCTCTTAGGAGGATTTCACCCTCAGTGTTGAACTCAAAGAATTCCTCCAGAGACTATTCCTAAGAAAATGAACACTCATAGTCAATTTTCGTTAAAGAACTCAGAGAGAGGGAGAACCATGAGGGGACCCTACAAAGACAGGAGAGACCGGAAATAAAGCCATTTAATAAAAATCAAAAACCAATGTAATCACACAGAATATAATAAGTAGATGCTAAATATGTTAAATAAATGAAAGATAAGTTTTAAGATAAGATCATGAAAATATTACATAAGAAAATCTTTCTTTTTCAGAAAGAAAACATGAAAGTAAACAAGCTTATTTTTAAAAGAACCCTGTAGAACTTCTAAATGTGAGAGAATAAATCAAGTGTGGAGGCAGGTGGGACATAGCTGAGACCCTCAGTCACCTGACCTAGCTGAGGAAATTATCCGGAAGACAGCACACGTGCACAAGGGAATGGGAAACCCAAAGGAAAACCCAGCACAGGGTGGGGAGTGTGAGGGATTGACATGGCACTCACTGGAATTCTACAACCAGAAATAAGAGAAAATTGTAGAGATCATAGCTGAGAATCATTGAGAATTGATGAATGATAATGAACATGTTCAAGAAAACTTATAAAACCTAAGCAGGATAATTAAAGAAAAAAAAATTCACACCTTGGCACATTATAGTAAAATGGAAAGAACACCAAAGAAAAAAAAGAATATCATACAAATAGTCAGCAAAAAAGACAGACTAACTTCAAGAGAGTGAGATTTGACAATTGCTTAACTCTCCAAGAGCTAAAGCAACAGCAGAAAATAGAATGATACCTATATTGTTTTGAAAGAAAATGATCACTAAACTACATTGCTTTTGCCTGTAAAACTTGCTAGACAATACAATAGAAAACTGACAGCTTATGTCACAAGTCAATTGTGATACAATTAAATTAAATCTCAAAAAGGCGTAAAGTGAACCAAGAGAAAACTCAAATGGAAGTTAGAAGAAGTAGGAGCAAAAATGTGTTAACATGGGCACATGAAAGTCAAAAGAAAAAAAAATAGTTTCTCTTGGGTGTAAAATACAATGAAATAAAATACATTAAATTGTGTGACATCCATAACATGTAAACTAGGGAAAATAAACTGTCTAAAGGTTCCTGTATTGTCTATCTAGTTACCAGTCCTTATTAGGTACCTTAAGTATGATGGAAGCACTTCTTAAGTAACTGAATAGTTTCTAAGAAACTGAATATGATGAAAATACAATATATAACTCCCAAAAGAGAAATAAAATATAAATGAGAAAAAAATCAGTAATCAAAAATTATAAAAAAATATAGATTCTAGTTATCAGTCTTTTTTTGGACTTGTAGCATGCGAATATGTTCTCCCATTCTATAGGTTGTCTGTTTGCTCTCATGATAGTTTACTTGGCTGTACAGAAGCTTTTCAATTTGATCAGATCCCACTTACTTATTTTTGTTGTGGCTGTGATTGCCTTTGGGGCCTTATTCATAAATTCTTTGCTAAGGCCAATGTCTATAGGAGTTTTTCCAACATTTTCTTCTAGAATTCTCATAGTTTCATGCCTTGGTTTAAGCCTGTTATCCACTGTGAGTTTATTTTTGTGAGGAGTGAGAGGTGTGGACACTGTGTCAGTCTTCTACATGTGCCTATCCAATTTTCCCAGCACCATTTATTGAATAGGGATTTTTTTCCCCATGCTTATGTCTTCTTTGTCAAAAATCAGATGGCTATATGAGGATGGTTTTATATTTGGGTTCTCAGTTCTATTCCACTGGTCTATGTCTCTATTCTTGCATCAGTGAAATGCTGTTTTAGTTACTATAGCCTTGTAGTATAACTTGAAGTCTGGTAAATTGATGCCTCCAAATTTGTTCTTTTTGCTTAAGGTTGCTTTGGCTATATGGGGTCTTCTCTTGTTCCATATGAAGCTTAGAATTATTTTTTCTAGATCTGAGAAAAATGATGTTGATATTTTCATAAGGATTGCATCGAATCTGTGTATAACTTCGAGTAGTATAAACATTTTAACAATGTTGATTCTGAAATTAGCAAGAAAAAAATCAAACAGCTCCATTAAAAAGTGGGCAAAGAGCATGAATGGAAACTTTTCAAAAGGAGATACACTAATGGCCAAGAAACATGAAAAAATGCTCGACATCTCTAATCATCAGGGAAACACTATCAAAACCACAATGAGATATCACTTAACTCCAGTGAGAATGGGTTCTATCAAAATGTACCAAAACAATAAATGTTGGCATGAATGTGGAGACATAGGAACACTCATACACTGCTGCTGGGACTGCCAACTAGTGAAACCTCTGTGGAAAATAATATGGAGATACCTCAAAGAGCTAAAAGTGGAACTACCATTTGATCCAGCAATCCCATTACAGAGCATCTACCCAAAGGAAAACAAGACATTTTGTAAAAAAGACATCTGCATTAGAATGTTTATAGCAGCACAATTCACAGTTGCAAAGATGTGGAAACAGCCTCCAAGTGCCCATCAATACGTGAGTGGATTAATAAAATGTGGTATATGTATACCATGGAGTACTACTCAGCCACAAAGGCAATGGTGATATAGCACCTTTTGTTTTATCCTGGATGAGCTGGAGCCCATTCTACTAAGTGAAGTATCCCAAGAATGGAAAAACAAGCACCACATGTACTCACCATCAAAGTGGTATTAACTGATCAACATTTAATGTGCACATATAGAAGTAACATTCATTGGGTGTTGAGCAGGTGGGAAAGGGGAGAAGAGGATGGGTATATTCACAGCTAATGGGTATGGTATGCAACATCTGGGGTATGGACATGCTTAAAGCTCTGACTTAGGTAGGGAAAAGGCAATATATGTAACATAAACACTTGTAGCCCTGTAAAATGCTGAAATAAAAAAATAAATTAAAAAAACCATAAGAAAATATTGCATATGAAAGGTAAAATAAATACAAATAAAAACGAAGATTCTAGAAACCAGTTCTATTGTATGAATAATGAGAATACATATAAATTAAGTAAATATCCCAGTTAAAAAGTCCAATATATGTAACATTTGGGGCCTTAGCAGAATACAGGTGGTACACTCAACCTGGCCAATCTGGAGATATTAAAATAAAGAGATTCTTTTAAAAGGCATAGACATACTTTGTAATGATAACATAAAACTTCAGGGAAGAATATGTGAAATAACCACACTCACAAACACTGCTAATGACAGTGCAAATTGACATGACTTTTCTAACACACAAACACCAAGAATATTAAAAATGTAATACCCTTAGATCCTAAATAAGAGAAACTAAGAAAATATGTATATCTAGCATAATTTATAATTAGCATAAACTTGGCAATGACCTACATTTCCAGCAATAGGAAAATAGTATTTAAAAAAAATTCATTAGTGACATGGAGCAATACTCATTTCATATGGTGAAAAGTCAAGGAACACGATTGTTTATATGTGATCACAAGTTTGGATGATATGTCTCTTTCTAGGAATCAGTTTACCTGTCTATGTTTAATCTCAAGCAGTTTGATATTAATGAAAAAACTATTAATAAAATTTGGGCAGATTAGAGGATAAACATAGAGGGTGATAGGATAATCTGGGGCATGACTCTTGACTTTTTCTTGGTCTGAAGTGTTGAGCAGAGATGTACTTATCTGACACTGAGTGGGGTGTTGTTGGTGGAAGGAACTAGAGGAATAATCACCTCCACCTTCCTCTCACCTGCTCTTATAAGGCCATACACTCTGTTCTTATACAGCCATATAATCACAGCCATGCAAACACAGCTATGCAATCACAACCATGCAAATACAGCCATGCAATCATAGCCATAAAACCAACTTCATGGGGCTATACCAGGGAGAAGCAGGACTCTAGAACGCCAAAGAAAAGATGAGAAGCACATTTCATCAGATCTATTTAATAATCTCTAAGCTATTTATGTGTGAGAGAGATGAAATATTAATATAAAGATACTAAGGGTTAAAATTAAAAACAATGGAAAAGATAAATTACATGAACTCTAATGAAATAAAAACTATTTTATTTAATATATTTCTTTAATTATGTTGTATTTGAATTAGAAAAAATAGAACCTAAGGCAAAAATTACTAACAATAAAGACATATAGTACATAACAGGTATATTAAAGAAAGAAGATAAACCAAAATAAAAAAGATAAATTTTAAGCCTGATTATATAGATTCAAAATGTATAATGCAAAAGTTGATAAAATTCATGACTATATTGAGAACCTTTAACACATTTCTTTTGGTAACTTAAACATCAAGAAAATAATTATTAAGGTTTTACAGGATTATATACATATAATACAGTTCCACATGTTTTACATGTTATTTGACATATGTGTGTATATGTGTATACATAAATGTATTCAATTGCAAGATACAGATTCCTTTTTCAAAATTCATAGGACAGCTATCAAACTGACAGATATAGAGTGTATTTCCACGGAACTTAAAAGATTATGTTTTGCAGAGAACTATCTCTGATTGCAAAAACATTAAATAACAAAAGAAGAACTATTTTAAAAATGAAAGAAAGTGATCTACACAACTCTTTGGTCAAAGAAAAAATAAAAATAGATACTAAAAATATTTTCTTAAAATAAATAAAAATAACATATTTGAAATCTAGTAACTTATAGTCAGGCAAAAATGTGCTGGATTTAATGCTGATATTGGAAAAGAAGATAAACCAAAATGAATAAACTTTGTATGCATTAAAAACACTAAGAGCAAGACAGTGAAGAAAACTCAAAAAACAGAAGCAAAAGAAAACTAAAAAGATAAGACCAGAACTTAACGAAATTGTGAATGAATATAAAACAGAGAGAATTAAATCTTAGTTCTCTGCAAATACTGAGAAAACGTAAGACTTTGGTAAGATGGAAATGGAACAGGAGGAAGGGAGAGAGAGCAAGAGACAGAGGCAGAGAGAGATGGAGAATATAGCATAATTTGACAGAATTTCCAGTCAGGCACCATTAACAAGTCCCCATCTTGTCTGTCCTGGGTTACTGCAGAAGTTGGACCAGCATCCTTACTCTGTTGCAGTCTCTTCTAGAAACAGTCACAATAATGGCCATATGATATGTAAGTATGCTATTCACTCAGCTGAAAACCTTCCTTGGCTTCTCCTCTCACTGGAAATGAAAGCCAAAGGGGGAAAAAAAATTCTAGAAAAAAGACATCTGCACTCAAATGTTTATAGCAACAAAATTCACAATTGCAAAGATGTGGAAACAGCCCCCAAGTGCCCATCAATAAATACATGAGTGGATTAATAAAATGTGGTATATGTATACTATGGAGTTCTACTCAGCCACAAAAAACAATGGTGATCTAGCACCTCTTGTCTTATCTTGGATGGAGCTGGAGCCCATTCTACTAAGTGAAGTATCACAAGAATGGAAAAGCAAGCACCACATGTACTCACATCAAATTGGTACTAATTGATCAACACTTACGTGCACATAGGAAAGTAACTTTCATAGGGTGTCAGGCAGGTGGGAGGGGGGTGGAGGGGATGGGTATATTCACACCTAATGGGTGAGGTGCACACTGTCTGGGGGATGGACATGCTTGTAGCTGTGACTTGGATGGGGCAAAGGCAATATATGTAACGTAAACATTTGTACCCCCATAATATTCTTGAATAAATATATGTATATATATATATATAAAATAAATTTAAAAAATAAAATTTACCTTGAAATAAATTTGCAAGTGTGATCAGGGATATTGACAACACAGTTGCTAGAGCTATGAAAATAAATCTTGGTGATTGTCCAGGCATCTAATATCTTTTTCACCAATACTGTGTTTTCAAAAATTTAAATTTATATCCATAATAAATTATCATGATCCAAAAAAAGGATGTCAATGGTCTTTTATCTCAGTCTATCAGGCCCTGGACTTAAGAGAGAACAGCTTGTTTTGACCTAAACTCAACCCTGAATAGAGTTTATGTGTGTGAGTTGGAGGAGTCTGGAGTGGGACAGCAGCAGAAATGAGGCTGAAAATGAAAACTGTGGGTGCCTCGAAAACCATGTTGAACTTTATTTTGCCAGCAATAGAAAGACTGTGAAATATTTTAATTATATAAATGACATGATTCAATTTATTTAATAAAGTCCTTTCAGGTTACAGAGTAATAGAGAACAGATTTGGGAGAGTGGGTGAGGTTGGTGAGGTAAGAATTTTAGGACTATGAAGATAACCAAGGGCTGAATGCAAGTTTGAGTTGCAGTGGTGTAGAAACGTTCTGAGAGTGAAGAGGTGTTGGGAGGTAGATGGAGAAGGCAAGTGGATGGATTAGTTTGGGGATAAGAAAGAAAGGGAGGAGTTGTCGATGAGCCCATGTTTGAGAAGGTTTAAGAGGCAGGGTGCAGGCTAATGCCTTTCCCTGAAACGAGTGCTTTCGAAAGACATGGAAGTGTGTTTGGGTGCAGTGGTTCACATTCTATGTATTCTGCGAAAGATAAAAATGTAAGCAAACACATTCTTGATGGCCAAACTAAGAGATGCACATTTGGGGAGCTTCTCTATGTTCTTAAATGATGTTCCCATTCTGATGTTCCCATTCCCATTTCCTGAAAAAATGCAAAACAAAAGTTATTTCATGAGATCTCAAGTTTTGTTCCCCTGTTTTTATCAGTTAAATGCAATTAACTTTTACATCTTTCTTCTCTTTTGCATTTTACCATTTCTTCCAAATTTATTTCACACTAATAACTTACTTTGCCTCAGGGAGATCTTTTCGCTTGACCATAGAATGTAGATTTTGATTCTGTCATTAGATTCCTCCACTTCCTCATCTCCACCTCCCCTCTGCTGTTTTTCTATAGCTCAACTTGTTTTCCTAACTCAGAAAAATCATATATTCCTACATACATTTAGCATGTCAGACTTCATTCTAGAGAATTCTCCTGGCTCTAGCCAGTAAACTATATTCTAGAGTCTGCTTTTTCGGCTGAATTTTCAAGATGACATTCCGCATCTATATTTTCACAGGCTTTCCTTCCCTGGGAGTTATTGACAGGAGTCAGGGTGTGGGGCGGCTCTTGATCCTACACTTCCTGCACATGGTGCTGCTTGCATTGGTTTAAGACAAAGTTATTCCAGGCTCTCAACTATAGCTCTGCAAATTTGAGGCAGCATATATTTACGCCCATACTTCTTAGGTCTCAAACACTTTGAACCAATGGATGCCTCTAATTCCCAGTGAGCACAGCTCCCGAGCTTTCTTTGCCTCGGAGATTTACTGATGGGATTTGCATCTTAAGCACGCAGTTTGCCTCCATCAGTTTCACCAATTTTTGTCAGTCTTTTTTTGGTAGATGCGAGCACTTTGTGGTTGTAAAAAGAAAGGCACCGAAATAGGAATGGAGAAGTACTGGTAAGTTCCCCCAAATTACTTGGGGTTTTGTATGAGTATTTACTGTTTTGGATGGTGCAATCCTTAATTTACGAAAGAGAGCAAAGAGAAAACCTGAGTAACAGGCCTTTCTATACACCTCAGACAGTTGGCATGATGGCTTTCTAATATTAATATTTCAGTGAGATACCAAATGAGATGAAGGTCACATATTGTATAATTCAGTGGATAAATTTCTTTATTTAATTTATTCTTCTTTAATGAAAAAGAATATCTCCATATTACATTTTTACCAGAATGATAATATGGATGATCATATGTGGCCTCCTGGAATTTGATCCTGAGCAAGATCTTTTCTGCCTTATGTCTTCATCCGAAGTGTGTGATTTGCTAAGGCTGCTGTAACAAAGTGACACAAATTAGGTGGCTTAAAACAACAGAAATTTACTCTCCAACAGTTCTGGAGGCTGAAGGTCTGAAATCAAGGTATCCGTGAGGTTGGTTCCTTCTGGAGACCCTATTCCATGCTATTGTCCTAGCTTCTGGAGGCTGCTGGCAACTCTTGACAGGTAGATGTATTGCTTCAGTCTCTGCTTCTTTCTTCATCTGGTGTTCTCCTCTGCATCTCTGAGTTTGGAGTCTGTTTTCTCTTTTAATGAGGACACCAGTCATATGGACCCACTCTAATGCAATGTGACCTCCCCTCAACTTGATCACATCTGGAAAGTCTCAATTGCCAAATAAGGTCACATTCATGGGGTTAGGACCAAACATGTTTTATTGTAGGAGGAGTAGGGGAGGGGGACACAATTCAATCCATAAGACCAAGTAAATATACTATAGTGAGATCAACTTACCCATGGGAATTTGTAAATGGGTTTTTTCTGTTATTTTTTCCCTCATTTTATCAGAAAATTTGATAACTTTAGACAAAGGAATATGAAAATCAGGGTAAGAAATTTTAAATTTTAAAGTGAATTCCACAGGCTCACCTCTATACTTTATAGATAGATTAAGTGTCTAGCATAGAATTCTTTTTGAGCAACTTTATGGGGAGGCCCCAGTACATTTGGTGCCAGCCACTCCATGATCCAGAGGAAAGCACAGACTTGAGGTTCAGGATTGCAAAAAGATGTCCAAAATGGCTTTCCTGGCCTTAAGCTCAATATCAACCCACAGGGTATGAAGGAAAGTTGCAGTCTCTCCTTGGAGAAGTTATAGGAATGCAGAGTAAATATCCTCCCTCCCTGCCCCATCAGCCAACTCAATATGCATCGCTGGACCTAAAATAAGACAGAAGTATCTGATTTATTTCAGAAATCATTAAAAGGAGACAGACTGGTAAAAAAGGCTCAGAGCAAATTGAAGAGGGCTATCACCTGGAAATATTATAATTTCATTCCCACTGACAGGGCAATGTGGACAAATTGCATCTTTCTTATGAATCCCTAGTGTACTTTGTTAGAGGGAGCTCAGCCTGGATGGTCTAAGATCTTGTCCAGGAAGGCTCTGGCCAATGAAGCAATCTCTGCAGAAAGAGGATGGAAGGGCATCATAATATGTCCAAAGTTTGAAGTCATGCTCACCAGGGAAGCTGCACATGGGGGTAACCAGTCACCGAGAGGGTTCTCAAAGAAGCCCCAGGGGGGACCTGAAGAATTCATCACTGAACCTCCTATTACTTTGAAAGGACTCAAATGATAGTTTACAAGAAGGCTAGTCAATAACTTTATTAGTGCCAAGCTCTTCTCCCTACTACACCTCTTACTTCAGTCCTCCATGAGCCAGAGTCTTTATGGGATGTGAGATGAAGAGGTGGAAGTCTTAGATCTGAAAATAGGAAGAAATTTCAGCTCAGGCTGCTTGCTCACTGGAGTGAGTCCAAACTTGTGAAGAGAACTTGAAACAAAGATTGGTATTTTGATTCTTCTAGAGTACAGAACATTGTAATTAATAAATGAGATAATTCTTGGGAATAAAGGTGACTAGAGGACTTTTGTTCCCTGGGAATGAGCACATACATTATGAGCCTTATGAGATCTACTCTATGTTTCATTCAGTAAAGGAGTTTGCCCCTCAAAGGGAGATGGTTTTACATAGGCAATGGGGAGAGGTGGGGAAGTTGATCTCTGAGTGTACCGTTGTGCAGTTTCCAGAGTACACAAATATTAAGAAAGCAAGTAATTTAGTTTAATAGTTAAATGAGTTTATAAATAGTCAAATATTAAAGGAGTTTATTAGATGATAGTTTGGGAAATATGGTTTTAAATGTCAATTTCTTATATTGAATGCCTTCTAGCTTTACTATAAGAAGAATGCTTTGCAAATAATGAAAATTAAATAAAATAATTCAGTTCCAAGCACTTTAAGGCCCTAAACACTCTGTAGCTTGGGGGTGGGGAGGGCAGGAAACGGAGAAATTAAAGTCAAGGGTGTCTCACTGAGGTATATCAAATCCTATTAGACCAGGTAATTTCCTTGGCTGGGAACAGGACAGGGCCCCTATTGTCTTGTCTCCCTTGGCTGAAATCTTTTATTTACCCTCCATGTTTGTTTCATTTGCAGGTAATTCTATTCCTGTTGCTACATTTGCCATGCTGTGTTGGATTTGTCCTTGATTTTACTCTTAAGTTACTATGATATTCATAGTACATATAAAAGATTTTTATTAACATGTTTTAGCTGTTTCTATACTGAATAGCTCTAGTTATTGTTGATAGTATCTCACCAAGATTTCAAAATGTATTTCTCCACTATAGAGAAGTGTGTTCCTTTGAAATTTGATTGCCTGCAAAGCTTGACATGAGGTTTATTCTCCTTGTGAAATAAACCATTTAATCTGGAATGTATTCATATCCAGCTGAAACTTGAAGGAAATAAGTCATCTTTTGCTTAAGTTTAAATAGCACATATTGCTATTAAAACACTGGCAAGTTAGATCTGAAGTTCAATTATGGAACATTTATTATCAATGATACCTTGCACAGATAGTGCCTTTATAGTTCACAAGAGAATTTCACCAAAGTCATCTTATATATTTCCCATAATAATCCTGAGAGATAGGGTTGACAGCATTCCAGCACCAGAGTTAGAAAGTGTTAGGGGATTTGCCCCAAACCACTCACTCTGCGGCAATGCTAGCTCTAAAATATTAATCTTAAGAATATTTAAAAGGGGAATGAGGTGAGGAGAAGTCCTTTGATGTCCTCATGAGGAATGTAGGTCACTCCAGACCACATTTCTACCAGATGGCCAGAGCCCTGTGTCTCTCCTTTTAGCTCTAGGAGGTTGATCACTAAAGAAGGAACATGATCCAACATCTAGTTCAGGGTTTTTCCTACTATGCCATTTATTTTGGTTTGCTTGTTTCTTCGCTTTCTGTTTTTGCTTTTTAAAAAATCGCCTTGATCAAAATATAACCATTTGAATTTTTGTTGTTGTATATTTAAGAGATCCCAGAAAATGAATAATAATAACATTATTGGTATAAAAATCTTGTTAACAGAATCCAGTAGCTTAATAACTGGAAAAAGAAGTGAACAAAAGGTCATGCATGTCAGCTCGCAAGTTCAAGAGCAATAGAACGACTACATATGGATATATTCCAAATTGATCAAGCATATAAAAAGATTTTTAGAGTCTTTGAAAAAATTTAAAGGAAAAATATTGCCTTCTGAGGCAATTGAGTAAAATTCAATTATAAATTTACCAGACAACAGACAAGTGATAATGTGCAAGCATAAAAACATACAATCTTGACTATTCCGTGTTGTTCATATAAATCCGTCAGGTCAAATGTTTGTTCAAAAGCCCTGTTTTATTTAGTCATCAAAATGGTACAGCCATTTGGATGTGTTCAAAAAGGCATCTAACCTCATAATGAAAAATCTAAGACTGATAATTGTAGATCAAGGGATAGTTCAAAGGGTATATTAATTAAACAACTAGTTGGACATTGGAAGAATTTATTCTCAAAACTTGTACTAATTTTGAGTTCCTTTTGTGTTTATGGAAGTTTTGTAACATTAATATGTGATTAGCTTCAAAGAGTTTTAGGAGTTTCAGGTATACATTATGGGATTGGACAATATATATTTTAAATTTTATGCCAGCCACAAAATTCTATAATATTTTGGAAGCCACTTAACCTTAAAAAGAATCTCTGTATAAATCCTGTTGTGAAGTACTTATTTTTTGCTTTCTCAGATATGAGGATGACGTTCTAAACTTACAGATTTGTAATCTCATAACTATGAAAACAAAATATATAAAAATATACTGTTCATTCATTTCCCATTGATTTCAAGCACCTTAATCTTGAATTTAAGCCTAAATTTGCTTTAAATATTATTTATATTGTTTTATTTTCTATGAAGAAAATGATGCAATTGTTCTATTAATAAGACAATTAAAAAATTTAAAAGCTTGTAGATGACTGGAAAAAAGTACTTGTGATTTTACATAGAAAGATAATAAACATTAAAAGCTTGATAATGCCAAAATCTCAAATAATAACTTGCTACAGTACTGGGGAAATGGGCAAAGGAAGAAAGCACAACTTTATATGCTTTTACTAAAACAATTCTAGGAAATTATCCTCATGCTGCAATTATTCTTCCTTCATGAGAAGTTCTTTCAGAGATCTGATGGCCACAGCAATTTCATTTTCTAACTTACTAAGCTGTCTGAGGGTGAATTGAGAGTTTCAATTCCAGGTTATGGTTATAATTACTAACTGCAAAAACCCCTTTGCCTTTCATTAAGTAGTTATAATATTTAATTGAGACTACAGGGTGTCTACACACAGCATAGTCCCATGCATAATTATCTGTACACACAAAGGAACACTGAGGGTACTTTTGACAATGAAATGGATTATCAAAAAATTACATTTTTAACATAAGTTTTGACTTTAATCTTCTCAGTGATTAAGAACACATCTCTGTATTTTTCTCCAAATAAGGACATTAAGTTAAATAAATGAACCATAAAGCGAGTATGTGTGTGTGTGTGGGGGGAACTTCACATGGCAACATAAGCGGATAAATCTGATATGCATTGATAAATTGCAGCATGTCTTTATTTCCTAGCAGCTGTAGGAGACAGGAGAGCAGGTGACTTGGGAAGTCAAATACCGCCAGCCTCGAGGGTCAGCATCCTCTACTCTTGAACTTCAGCAGAGCTCAGATCATGAGATAAAATATCTAGGTGGCCTCTGCGCTAGCCTTCTACTCCCACAACTTTGCTTCTGACAGAGTACTTTTCTCTTTGACCACTGGAAAACTACTAAAAAAGAGGAACTTGAAAGGGATGGGACCTTTCTGTATGAATCTCTTTGAAAGTTGCCACCTTCCAGGTTAGCTTTTAAGAGAAGTCCAAGATATTGGGAACCTGAAAATAAAGGAAAGTTTGCACATTAGAACATTACTTGCTAATAGTTCCCTTATGGGAAATGGACATCTAAAATTCTAGGGAAAAAAATGGCATGGTGTTAGGAATTAATCGCTTGCTACCTGTACATGCTGATATGAATTGGTTAAGGGAAGCTGCTGGAAGGTCCTGATATTATTGACACAAAAATAAAATATTTCTTCCTGGAAGCTAAGCAACGCAAGTGAAATCACTATTATTACTCAAAACTTTTCTTCTATTTTATATTTAGAAAGTGCTTTATAATAACTTCTTATGTTATCCGTCCCCAGCCTACCCGAAAGACACAAAAGCAATCATTTTTATTGTCTTAGTTATTATTTGGCTTTATGAACAGCATTCTTGCTTTGTTGTAATTACAAACATTTATTTCCGTGGGGATGGGAAGATTATGCTCTGCCACCTCTGCCAGGTACCAATTGTCAATAGAAAATAGAGCTGAGCAGAGCAACTTGAGCTCTTTAGTCAACACATCCAGTCTTAAGAAAAAAATAAATTGATATTTGAGACGTAAATTCAAATCTTTATCTAACACCCAGAATTGTAATTTTGTGAGATTAGTTTGGGAAACAAACAAAAAAAAAGGTGTATAATTAAAGTTTCAGGATTTACACCCTTCACTAGAAGCTACTATTGCAGGTGTAACTCTGCAAAATTGTAGGCATTTTGCAAATAATCCTTGCTAACAGTTAATGATCTATTACTATGTGCCAGGTATTCCGTCTGACACAGCATATGAAGAGGAATCCTAGAGACCAAATTGCCATGTATGCGGGACCTCATTGGATGCAGAAAGTTCTTTCTTCTCCTTTGTTGAAATATAATACTTTAATCTGAACTGCACACATGCTTTAGGACACCAAGATGCCACTAAAAGACACCCATCACCCATCTCCTACTGCTGGTAGTTTGTTGAGAAATGACTTTAGTTTTATGCAAGTGGATTCTTAGTTATCTGTATCAAAAATTATCACTGGCCAATTTTAGTGAATATATTATTTACTAAAATATTAGAAAATATTTTATTGGGAGGATATTGGGGATTTCATAAATCCTCAAGAGAGCCAGAGAGTCAGATTCTGCACACAGGCAGAGGCCAGAACATCACCAGAAAGAACCAGGCACAATGCAAACTTCAGAACAAGGAGAGTTTGTTTAACCATTGACAGATAATGGCTGGGAAACTGCCATCACCCATTGGGTGCTCCGTTGTCCCCACTTCCTTGCATTGCTGGCTGGTGGGAGAGCTGAAAGGAGCCTGGGTGCACCCAGGGCCCTGACTGTGGGTGGGCACGTGCATGGCAGTTAGTGGCTTTCTGAGGATGGAGGGGAGATGTGTTTTTTAAATTTATGTAACATATACATATATATATATACACACACACATATATATATATAAGTTCAGATGATAGCAAGAAGTGTTGTAGTTGAGAGTTGAACAAGCCTTTTGGTCATCCATCCCAAAGGAGATATATCCTCCTGCCTCTCTCATATTTGTGGGAATTTCAGTCATTGCTTATTTTGAATGTGTCTTGATTCAGAGGCAATTCCTCGCACTGTGTTTTATGATGTATGTCCGATGCATCGTTCAAATCTTTTTCAGCCTTGTTAAGTGAGTCTCTAGAGACAGGTCTCCTGACATTTGTCTGTTAAGTTTGTTTTCCCATTGAGTCAACTTTCAGAGAAGCATTACTGAAATAAAAAATTTCAATAAAGAAAATTTTAAAATTGTAATTATGGTGGTATGACTAAAATTTTATACCTGTTAAACAGCCACTCCCCATTTCTTCCTCACCCCACTGCTGTGACAAAGTGGATGCATCTGGAGACCATTATGCTAAATAAAATAATAAAATAAGCCAGTCACAAGGACAAATACTGCATGATCCTACTTATATGAAATATCTAAAATAGTCAATGTTAGGGAAAGATTCTTAGTTGTAAAGAATTCCCTCTTCTAAAACATATTTTGAGAGAGATTTGCTTCAATTGATCAAAATTATAAGCCACTGAAAATGACCCAATATAGCACATTATGGAAGCCATGATGGGTGCATAAGTATTGCATAGGGGGCTACAGAGACAAGAGCAATAAGTTGCAGTATGAAAAAGAGAAGTGCAGGAATTGCAACATTAAAAAAATGCTTTAACCTGGAGGAGATCCTTTGCTCAAGCTATTTCAACATCAAAAGATGTATTAATATATAAAAAAAATTAATGCAAGGAAATAAAGGCATTGCATCTGTGGTACTCCTCAAAAGATTAAGAATTTAAATGATCCAGCTAATTATTCTTACCATCTACACTAAAATTAGTTTAGGACTCTTCTATAAAAGCATGTTCTTTGTATCCTTTCCATGAAGTACTTAATGTAAGTTTGTCTCTTATTTCAGACAGGAATGGCTGCCTGCTTCTTGTTGTGTTAATGTGAGGCACTCACATGCTCAGGAACTAGCAAGTAAAGTTTATGTAAAGAAACTTACATTCTGCTTAATCTCTCAACAATCATTATTTATGATGAGCAAAAGTTAATCATGAAAACTTAGATTTAAAATTATTGCTTCACAATGATGGGTGAGAAATAATCTAAAATGTAACCTTTATTTATTTTGGAACTAGCTTTGATTCAGAATAATCCTAGGAATACATTTAGTAACAAGAAGATACTAATTTAAATAGCGCATTCATTATATTCTGTTAGAGTATAAATACTATAAAAACAATGACAATTTATATATCACTCTTTAATTATCACACTTAATATAGCTTTATTTTCCTCTATACCGTTCTTATGAATTATTCAGGGAATGTGTTAGTACTTTCACTTTATAAATGGGATAACTGAGAACTCAACAAATTACGTAATTTATCTCAGGACACAGAGCTGGTTAGAGGTAGAACTATCGCCAGAAACCTCAAGACTACTTGGGATATCCTTTTGCAATTGTGAAATCCTCCTGAAAGTTTCAAAATTTATAGTCCTCCCTGGGAGCTATTATTGCAGTTGAAACTCTGAGGCTTTATTTGGGAGTTTATCCTGATTATAGAAAATCTCTTGATAAGAGAGGCTTCAATAAAGAATATAATTTTAGGATATTTCCAGATAACCTCTACATCCTCAGGGCTCCCAGCATCACACATCTTATGGGAAGAGTAAAGAAAAGCAAAGTTCTTCCCTCCTTCCTGTCCTGTGTCACTTTTGCTTAAAAGAAACCTAATTACACACTAATTGTGGAGTCACTTGTGTGGGGTAAGACAAGCTGGGGCTGAATCAGGTCCATGGTCCAAATGAATTAGAGGATTATTATGGTTCCATTTTGAAGGCAAATATTTTTCGATTTATGTTAATGACCATTTGGTAAAGAACCACTAGGTGCTAGCAACTCTCTTAGGCATTTTGTGTATTTAAACTTCCAAAGCAGGGCTTTCCAGACTTCTTATCAGGTACAACAGAGGTGAGAATGTTGGCACAGCACACGTGGAGAGGGTGTGAATGAACAGGGTGATTAAAGATGAGGGGATCAGTTTTTCTATACAGCTGCAATTAGCCTGGCAGCTGTGCTCCAAGTCTAAGCTTCTGATGCTCAAAAATGTTATCTGGGAAGCAGCAGCAGCACCGGGGCACTGGTTAGCAATACCCAGTCTCAGGCCCACCCTGCACCTGCTGAATCAGAATCCACTAGTTAGCAAAATTCCCAAGTCATCCTTATGCATGTTCTAGAAACGCTGTTCTAATAAATGTTTCTCAAATTTTGCTTCTTTAGTAAATTCACAGGATATTTTAATATGCACTCAAGTTTTAGAAACAGAACATTTTAAAAGTACTGATGCTCGGGTCCCATCCATAGAGATTCTGTTTCTATTGGTTTGGGGTGTGATCTGGAATTAATGTTTTAAAATTGCTCCAGGCGAATTTTATGAGTGGCAATGTTTGTGAACAACTACTGTAAGCAAAGCTGTGAGCTAATTGTTACTCCCCGTTTTACAGATATGGAAACTGAAAGTCAGAAGCACACAATGCATATTACCAGGGAAACTCAACTTGTGAGTGGTAGAACTAATCTTAAAGTGTAGACCCTAACTTCACATATCCTCAAAAGTGGTCTATACTATTTATTATATTGTAAGACTCTCCTGTAAAATAATTAAATATTAATTTTAATAAAATTGGCATTCATTAAATGTATTTTTCAAAAGATATCTCAATTAAAAAAGAAAATTTGTGTAATTGGTTAATGAAATGAAATAAAAAGAAAATTTGTTATTAAGTGGTATAATAGTCACAGTTCCTCAAAATATATTAAAAGTATTTTATAGAGTGTCCTGTTATGTTATAAAGACATCAATATAATTACATTCTTTGCTTACATCACTTTTAGTTTTAAGATGACTACATTCAAAGGTTTGTCCCATTTATCCATGCACATACATTTAATATTGCACTATCTCTTGGCTTATAGTCTACATAAATTACCTAAAAAATCAATTCTAAAGGTTATAATTTATTTTTTCATTTTGAATCCTGCCTTTGAAACACCATTTATATATTTTAAACACATTTTTAAAAACTCATCTCTAGATGTCTAATTTCACATGTGAACCAAATTAGATAGGTTAATTAGAAGAGGAACTCTTAGCTATAACCACCATTAGAATTTGGATATTATTTCAAATGCATCCCCTTTTTAAATCTCAGCAGCTGAAACAGTTTCACAGGTCAAACCAGTCTGCTGAACAGTCAGCAAATGATTACTTATTACATGGGCCAAGGAGAGGCAAAATGATGGTCCCATCTTTCAGAGGCAAAGAAACAGAATATTTGGAATTATAAAGAAATGGATTTAAATCTCACCTTATTTGATAATTGGGAAACTCTGTTCAAATTGCCTGATTTTTCTGACTATTTTCTCCTCATTTAATAACAAAAAACCGGCAATATGTACTGAATAAAGTATTACTAGTTAGCAAGATTTAAAACATCCTATATAGAGAACTTGGCATATTTTTCCTGATCCTCAGTGTTTTTATCGTTGACACTATGATACTGTGTAAACTTGGTGTCAAGAATGAAAATTTGCTCACCAGCTACAGTTTTCTGTGCAGTGTTCTCTGTGTTCATCTCCTCCAACTCACTGAGGCTCCTGAGGCCAAGGCGAATTCTGGGTTCAAATCCAAGTCTATCTGCTTATATGGACTTTTCCCAACTTCAAAGCTTCCTGCTTTTCCCCAAATAGTTTTTTGAAGGCCAGATCATATATGATTTATAGCAAATCATTGCAAACGTCGTTTACCAAGGATGACTTGTGTTCAAGAGTCTCGAGAGAGAATTAGGGAGGGGGTTGGGAGGAGACAAAGAGAAAGGGGAAAGAGAGAGAGAAAAAAAGAGAGAGGAGAAATACATAAATATCCTGGAGTATAGGATTAATCCAGTATGCTGGAAGCTCAGAAAATAAATTGGATTTCTAAATATATATTTCTGATTTTTTGTTATTTATTTATTTGCGTTTTGTGCTCTCCAAAGGGCCACTTTCTTTCTTTTTTTTCTAATGTATCATGTCCCTCCAAAGCAACAATGATTATTAATTTAGTGGGAGAAGAATTACACTAACTGGCAGGTAGGCCATTTTCCCTTGGTCAAGTGAATGTTTTCTCAATAATCAGTTTTCTTACACTGTCCCTGGTGGCAATAAAGTGTAGGGTAGTTCTTAAATGAGAAGATACATCAGATTCACTTGGAGAATTTCCTGGGTTCACACTCAGAGTTTCTATTAATAACTCAGTAAATTTGGGGGCAGGTCCCAAAGTTTTCATTTTTAACCAGTTCCCAGGTAATGCCGTTGCTGCTGGTCCATGAACCATATTTTGGAAACCACTGTTTGAATGCTTACACGTGGTAGCAGGAGTAAGTTTACCTGGGGCTTTTAAATCCACATTCTGCTTCTTACTAGGTGTGTTACAGTGAACAAGTGATCCGACCTCTCTCTACATCAGTCCCTTTGTACAGTGGGGAAAATAACAGTACTCTCTGTTATACAATGATTATGACAAATAGATAAAGCAATTATTTATAATGCCTGGTACATACTAATCACTGAATTAATTGTTCATTGCCATAGCCAATGTGTAAATTATCTTACAAGTGAGAGAAAAACATTGTAAATTCTGTAGCTTTTTCATGGCACTTGCTCTGCACCCATCACTTGCCAGTTTTTCATCTGACACTAGCATATTGTGTCCTACTTTCTGGAGTAAATACATCCATTTTAGTGCCTATAGCATTCTTTGGGGGCTTCTCCTGCTAGGGGGAAATTCAAGAATTTATGACAAACAATGGAACTCAAATCTCCTTCTTACATGTTGTTAATTGAGGCATTTGCTCATATCCCAGAGGCACATGAGGATGAATAGAGTGTCTTTCCCGGTTAATGTTATTTAGTTTAATCTTTGCTTTTGTACCAGAGCCTTGCATTTTTTTTCTATGAGTATCATCCTTTAGTGCACTTCTCCACAAAACTGCACAAAAACTGAATTGCTCATAAATATTTGCTTTTAAATTAATGTTTTCTTTATAGAAAATGTAAAAGTACAATTGCTTATGTTTACCTAAAGGCTTTATCATCATGCACTTAATTTAAACTCATTCTTATATAAAGATAGAATGAATTATATCTATTATTTAGGTTTATTTTCATCATTCACTTAATTGAAAATTATTCTTAGTTCATAACTCAAATATAAGAAAACTCTTTTTGTACTTTTTCTGTCTTCTATTTGCCCCAAACCCCCTTAAACAAAACCAAACCTAAGGCAAAATTTTTGCCTGGAAAACTTGAGAAGTTTGATTAGTTCCACCTACTTTCATGCAATTTAATTTGGGTTCCTTATCCTAGATAGTCTAGAATACAAACTTTCTTTTAAAGGGATTGCTTTGGAAAACCCATCTAAACAAGTCAAAATCAATGGTTTCCTTGCAGAAAGAAGCCCGGGGAAAGAATTAGCAGGAATTACTCCATGGGTGTGTCTGCTACTAGTTTTTTATGCATGATTGCTTGTCATTTGGCAGAAATCAATGGTTCTCTTTACACCACCCAAGCGCAGAGGAGACGGGCAAACTACAAGTTATCACTGCTCTGAATGTGGATTAAACACTTCACTGTTGTCACTCCAACATGTGCCCTGAAAGTACCACTTGGCTCAGAATTACAAAGGACTGCATTTAGCAAAGCTTTAATTTAAAATAGACACAGGTGACAGCTCTATTATTTTTGCACGTTCAGATGCATCCACAGCTGTTTTTATTTATCTCAGCTGTATATGCAACCATTTGTTGTAATTATTAGTTTCTGATGTAGTTAAAGATAAATATCTCAAATGCCTATCAAGGCTAAATTAAATTAAGGAAATCATACTTTTCAACCTCACACCCTTTGGCCCTGCCTTGCTGCAGGAAATTGCCACAATTTAAAAGTTTGAGTCTTCGTTTCCATCTTATCTCATCAGAAGTGCTTTCCAAAGTGGTCCTAGGTTTGATCTTATCCAACTCAATGCACTTCTGACATTTTTTCCCTCTATATTTAACACACCAAAAATAATTACTATGCTGCAATTATAAATAAAAACATTAATAAAACCAATTATTGAGTGTGCTGCTGCTGCTACTACAGCTAAAACATTGTGTTAGGCCTTTGAAGTATAAAAAAGCTAATTCAACCTACCTTCTGCCTTGTTAAAATTGCCTTTTTACCCTTAAAATGAATATGTAGCTTTTTCAAATAAAAAGATAATAATTTCTTTCTAAGTTTCTTACATACACATTTTTAAATCATTTTTGATTGCATGGAATAGGAAAAGGTATTTATGTGCAAAAGAATTGTGGCATGGCCCACCTGAACTCTATCTCAGTGTCAATTTTGGATTGCAAGCCTTGTTTTGTTGTTGTTGTTTATTGTTTGTATTTGAAATATTCTAAAACAATGGAATAATAGTTTTACCACTTGGAATTTAAGAGGAAATATGGAGGAAATAAGTGAGAGTCTGGGAAATTTGGAAGAAAGGAAAAGACATATAATAAATGAGAGAGATTAGAAAATGTAGCAGGATTTTTATAAGGGAATTTGATTTGAAAGGTGCACAGAAGATTGCACATACAAGTGTAAGGAAACTTTATATTTTTCTTCAAAATTGATAGAGAAGCTCCTTTTGGAAAAAATTAAAAAATTCATGGCAGAGTGATCCAGTGTTGGTTTGTTTTCAGATGGGAAGACAATGTTTTTTGTTGTTGTTGTTGTTGTTTTGTTTTGTTTTTAATTTGAAACAAGACCTAGTATGTAACATTGTAGGGGAGTTGGCTGGTTTCTTAGAATATTGGTCTTTGCAACCATGGTGACAACATTAATTTTGGCTGCTCCTGAGGTCTTCATAAATTCATGCATCAGGGAAAGAAAACCTACATAGAAACTATTCGAACAATATTTGAGAGAGTTAGATAACTTCTCAAGAAAGTAGGAGAGAAAATGTGAGTCAACAAGCTTATAAAATGTAAAAGTCTTGAATAGACAAGTAATAAATGGGGGAAATTGATATTTTTTCTACCCAATAATAAAGACCTCAAAAAGAGAAATATTTTAGTTTGAGCAAAAAAGAGCTATATATCTATCTCGATAGGTTTGTTTTTGAATTATCATGATTTTTTAAACAAAATGCTTTCCATTACTTTGATTTATCATTTTAAACATGCATAATATCAAGATGTATTCCTGAATTGCATATTTAATTATGATCATTGAAGAGCTCTGCTGAACTTATCTTTAGGAAGATAATCAGAATGATTTTGTCTGTTGTGCAATAATCATTACTGTCGTCTAATTTGCCTTTCCTAACTCAAGTCTTTTTGACCTTCTCTTCCATGTGTTGTAAAGGTCTCTCTTCAGGGGGATGTTTTATTTTCCTCGATACAACAGTGTTTCCCTGACATTTACTCTCCTCTAATAAATAATATTAAACCCTAGTCCTGTTTTGTTTTCTTAACTAAGGATATCAGCCTTCATGATAAATCCTTGGAGGTGAGATTTTTTTTCTAGTTGAGACTGTGATGAGAGTTTGATCATTTGCTCAGCCACTAAGTCACTGCCACCACCTCATTAGCTAAACACACAATGTTTTCATTCCTCCATTTGTACATTTTGGGGGTAGGACACATGACAGGTGATAATAGAGGTTATTAGCTGTAATGCTTATTAAAATATTTGCAGATATACTTCAACACATTTTAATAATTATTGAGGGTACCCCCTAATAACAAATCTTTTAAATGAAAGCTTTAGAAATTACATGAAAGTCAAAACAAAGTATTATTTTTATTCAACTTTTTATGAAAACTATAAAAGCATCCCAGTGATTTCAAATATGTACTATCATTTAATTTCAATTCAAAAATAAATATTTTTAAGACTTAATAGACTCTTAGTCTCTGGATTGATTTTCTGTCTCTTAATAAATGATTAAGAAGATGAACTTAAGTTCATTTGACCTTACTATTCTTTACTTCTTCTCTCCCACAAAACTTAAGCAAAAAAGTATTATCTTTGATTTGAGAAGAGAAAGATCAGTGTTATCTTTTATTTTGTATCTACTTCTACTTTCTACCAAAAGATATGTCTCAGCACAAATTAGCAAGCCCATCCATTTCTTAATCTTAGAGCCAGTCTAATTTCCAACTTCTGACATAACCTATCATGAGGCATGGATGATATTTCAAAGTAGGGCTAGCCATAATATCTTCCTTTTAATATCTCTTTTAAGTTGATATTATTTTATTAAAAAGTTCACTTTCAGTCTGATTTATGGGACATTGTTGGTAGTAAGTCTACCAATAATGCACAGACCTGTCCTCTGCCAATATGAAGTGTTTGTAAAAATGTATTTGACCAAATCCTTTACGGTAAACATCACAATCTGAAAGAGAACCATCTTCTTTGAAGGATTAAAGGCTCTAGATAGATACAAATAAGATTTTTTAAAAAAGTAGACACATGTTAAATCATGGAACAGCAAAGGGGATACTTTATGGAAATGAACTCACAAGATAATAATTTGAATTTGACAAGGTGATAATTAAAGTCCCCAGATAGATTTCTTCCACATCTGTATGCCTTTCAGTAAAGTTGGTTAGCATATTAACTACTGCAGGAGAATACTAAAAAATATTCATGGAATGTAAAAATGCAAATTATTATTCATTTCAATTTGTATAATAAGTGTAACAAAATGCAATGCATACAATATTACACAAGAGGTACTAAACTCTATTATAGACATTTTTAGAGCACATCCTTAGTTGACAATTTTTGTCTTAAAATATTCAAGACATTTAAGTATGAATTACCACTTTTCATAGTTTGAAAGAAATTTTGTGTATCTTTAATGCTCTATAGGGCTAAGATTTTCTTATTTTGAAAAACTAGAATAATTTTTAAGTAATATGTACTAAGATATGTGCATATAAACATATATACACATACACATATGTATATATGCATATAAAATAATTAGTGCAACCTATATATTTAATTTTGTTATCTTTTTCCTCCAGAGAATAACTAAGATTCAATGATTCAATAACCAGAGAAGAAAACATAGATGTGTGATCAAAAAAACAAAAAAAGCATTAGCCATCACATGTTCTAATTTCAAATAATGATCCAACATATTAATTCTCTTCTTCATAATTTGGTGTGGTTATATATACATTTTAATTTAGACATTTATATAGGAAACTATGTATAATACAATGATAGTAAGAAACTATAAATTTTGGGAAAGAACTGTTAGGTATGCAGTAAATGTCACACTTGAAAATGTCTTTGAACCTGGCTGATCTATACTAGGAATATTTTATTTAATGTGGAATTTAAAGATAAGAAATGAATCACTATGCAGAGAGATGTGTTTTCCAATCCTATCTATGAAAAAACAAAGAACCAAGAAGAAAGATTTTGTGAAGCACAGCATCACCTACATTGATGAACAAATAAAACAAAAATTACTCTTCTGGCTGTGAATAAAATTGCTAATTTTAAATATGGCATGGAACATCACAATAGACAATGAAGGGGCCCTTTTCCCCATAGTTACTGGGTGATCAACTGTAAAAACTAATATTCTTTATTGGGAATATTAGTTTGAGTAGGGGAGAGAGAGAAAAAATAAACATGATTACAAAAGGAGGGTAAATTGAAAGACCAAGTTTAAAGTGAAAATTATTTCAGAATGGGGAAAAAACATTCAAAAACCTGGACAAGTCCACTTAAGGAAATGTGTTACACTTGAAGAAACTTTTTAAAATGAGAGAATAATCAAAAAATAAAAGTATAAGGTAAGAAGTGAAGATGATTGAAGAATACATTTGTTGAACATGAATATTTTAACAAACAAGGGAGAGTAGGAATTTAAAGTGTAATGCCACAATTTGGAAGACACTGCTCTTGCAGATTAAGTGAAAACTCTGGTCCTACTATCCAGTGCAAATTATATGTGCATTTCTGTGTAGGTGTCAGATCACACAGAGCTGGTGCTGCTTCTGGGAGGGAGAAGAATGTAGCACATTCTCTGCAGGTGACTGGAAAAGTCTTCTCAGCTTCCTGACTCCGGGTTGTGTTTAAGATTCTGTCATGTAGAAATACAGTTTTCTTATCCCCTGGGTGACTTAATGAGAAAACAGCCTCTTTGTTTCTGTGTTTTATAATTTATGTTTTATGCCTTTTCTTTCTTTATGCAATTTTATTTCTTCACTAGGTCAGGTAGTATTACTTGATTTCTACTGAATTACCAACATCACCAGCATGACTCTTTCAAACAGCCATACCAGGAAGGTTCCCCTGGAGTCAGACAACCATGTACCTCTTCTGTTGGCCTCAGCTGTTAGGTACCTGTCTCTCTGAGCAGCCACAGAAATGTTGCATTGTTATAACCCAAGGAGAACATCTGGTCTACTCTGTAAGTGAATATTAGATTTGAAGAAGATACATTTTTAGAGAAAATAGAACAAATGGATTTTTTTCCCTACTTAGTAACTCTTGGTTTTTCCTCATCTCCCTTTCTCATTTTTTCTGCCTTACTTAAGATGTCATTTGCCCTCAACTGCACATTTCTCTAATTCCAATCTGTGCTATCTTTGAAAAATAAAATTTTACGTTCTTTCGTCATCTCCTCTTCTTGGTGCCATACACAGAATCCTTCAGAAACCAACCTCCCCCTCTGCAGAGCCTGTCTCTGCCTTCTCCACTAAGCCAGTTCCCTCCACTGCCAAGTTGCAGGTAGATCGAATCACACTTGGAGGAGATTTTAAGAACAAGTCTTGTAAAGTTCCTGTGTTTTGGGGCCAAAACCTATTGATTTTCTTATTTTCCAGTAAGTATATCTGATTCCGGGGAACCTAGCTCTCAGTTTTCTGACACTTAATGATCTCAGAGAACTACCTATTTTTCTACTATTTTTATTTTTTTGCTTTGAGTGAGAAAAGAAAATATAACAGCACAAGTAATGTACATTTTTCTTAAAATAATTCAAATTAATTTTACTAAAATAAATGTTTAATAATTGCATTTGCATAAAATATTTATGTTACTCTTTTATTATTATAAATAAAAATATTATTATTATAAATTTTATGTTACTCTTTTATTATTAGCCCATTGGTTTTTTAAAATCTTAACTATCACTATTGTTTACCTCTGACTTTGTTCCCAGTACATAATATGCATAAACACAAATTTTTTCCACTCTTTCTATTTAGTAAAATATAAATGAAATTCTTCTATTTTATTCTTTTTTGAGGTGTTCATTTTTTTCACTTAGCTGAGTTGAGTATTTTTTAATATGTATTACATTGTGTTTGACAGAAAATTTGACTTAAGACTCAGAGTGACACTGCTACATGTTCCCATCATAATTATCCCAGGTATTTGAGGTACCATGGAAAGTGTAAGGAAGGACAAGCCCTTACATAACTCAGATTGGCTTATCTGAGAACACATAAGCTGCCAAGATCATAACCTAGTGCTTTTGAATGTGTTCTCAGGGAATAAGTTCATCTTATGCTCTCTAGGTTTTATTTCAAGTTCCCATCAATTTCACCTTTAACCAGCCTCTTCTATTCTTTGCTGAATTGTTCATTCTAATCCAATCATTTCTTCTTCTTTTGCCTGTGGCTCCATTAAAAATGTTTTTGTACAGATAGCCTGTACTATGGATGGGCTCACTTCTTAAGAAATCCAGAGAAACAAACAAAAATACTTCCAGCCACTAGTGGGAAATTTGTACACTTATCATCCATATGTCATTTGGTTCTCATTGAGCTTTGCTGGTTTCCATTAGTCCATTCATTCACCTCTGAGGTTTCTTAGATTAGCCAAGCACTTTTGTAGCTATGTTACTTACAGTGGAGGGTCTTGCTGAGACTAGATCTCCCCAAATTATTTGGACATATTGAGGACTGGAAGTAAAGAAAGACTGCCACTTCAGACCTGCTGAAAAGGTACCTTTCTCCATAGAAGCAGCTTAAATTCACCATCAGAAATTCACTGTGGCTTTGATTTGGATGAAAAAAAAAAGATTTTTTGGTTATACAAACAAACATGTTTTTTCCCCTCAGGAAGATTGCAGTTTGAGAAAATCAGGAATAAAATATGCCCCATGATTTGTTAAGTTTTATAAAAGATCTCATTATTAGTAGAATTACCTCTTGGCAGATTATTTCTTATAGGAAACCATTTACCCTTCCCCCCTTCTCTGGGCACTACAAATTTCTCTCTGGTAAGAAATCTGTCAAAAGCACTTCCACGAGAAATTTGGCTATTACGCCATGCAAAAAAAAAAAAAATGTGGGTAAGAGGAGATATAACCATTACTGAAACCTTTTTGAGGAGGCTTTGCCAGTGAAATCTTTGAGCAGTCACATCTGAAAACCAGTTTACTATTCTCAGCTCTTCACTTCGGCTTGTAACAGGATGGCATTTCTACCCCTTGCCATGTGACTTTGCAGAGCCTCTAGGAGTGTATGTTGATTGCATGTCCCTTGGCCATTGGCTCTGGCTTTGGTCATTGACTTGCCTCAGTCAATGGAAATTCTGCAGACATGATTTGAGCAGGGCGTCAAGGGAGCTCATGTGATTTGGCTTGTCTTTCTGTGTTTCTGCCATTTGTCAAGAAAAGAACCTTCTCCATGCCACCATGGGTCCCAGAAATAGAGGATGCATGCAGCTGACCTAGAGCTAAGCCATAGCCTGGAGCCACATGCAATCTACCCACACAGACCCTGGCTGAGCCACAGCTGACTAGCAGTTTCATGAGCAAGAATTCACTGTTGTTGCAAGCCTCTGAGTTTTGTGATTGCTTATAAAACAGAATTATGCAGTAAAAAACTTCATAAATACAATGTTTTCTGCACACATGCCTATTCTGTGTCCTGCGAGCTTTGATTAAAGGCATGGCTACTCAAAGTCTGATTTTGGCTGTATTGTAGGATACTAAGGGACAAGTCCAGATCCAAACTCGCAGTGATGCTGCACCGTGAGAGGGAGCAGCATCTGTCCAAAGAAGCCAGAACAAAGAGAGCAAAGAGTGAGTGTGGAAAAGTGGTACAGCCTTCTGGAATCAGTTGGCTCACCAAAGATCAAGCAGAAACTGTGACATGCAAAGTTGTGGGATACATAAGCATTTTGTAGGGATTCTCAGAAATACTTGGGGAGAGAAACCCCATAAAAGACTAGATTTTCTGCCATAATACACAAAAACGACATGGGCTATTGCTATTTAGGCATTAAAGGGAAGCATGACCCACCCCTGAAGGCTGAATAAGTGTGAGACACCTGGTTTACATTTATATAAATCTTTGCACAGGACAATTCAACCTTCTAAGCACAATGCAAAGTAGCATATCCAATCTATTAAGCACAGTGCCTCTTAACTCATAATATATAGCATATAGCAATCCCACCACAGCCGCTAACATTTATGGAGTTTTCCTGTGGACTAGGCTGAGCCAAAGATTTTTCAGGTTTTAATTCATCTACAGATTCATGAGATAAATCATTTTCTTATCTCTATTAAATAACCAAATAAACTGTGACTTAGAAAAATTTAGTAGTTAGACCAAAATCTAGCAGTGGAAAATGACTATATAGTTTATCTCCTCCATAATGATTATTTGACATTTTTAATTTTATCCTTGCTCTCTATATCTGTGATTGACACATTGTACTACCTTAAAAGAAGATGAGACCTAGTATTTGTAAAATATAGTTTACATAGTGAGAGCTTACACACACACACACACACACACACACACACACAGAGCTATTAAGATTATATATGTAATCTTTTATTTATATAATTTATATATACATATAAATGCATTTAAATAAAAATTGTTATTGCATCCTTGGGTGAAATCTGCAACCGATAGATGTGCTTGTTTATGAATAACATTTTGAGTACAGTCGTTTATTTTCAACATGTCGTTGGTCTTGTCATTTAAATTATATTCTATCGAGGTATATCCTGGATAATATGGGACTGAGGACTTATTTGAAAATCTTAAATGAAGAACATTAGGAACATAGAGAAAATGTATCTTGAATAGAAAATTCTTTATAAGGTCTACTCCAGCAAACCTTGGAAAAACACTCCAATATTTCATCTATTTCCTAATAATGTTAATCATATGGAAACTGTACACTACCTGAAAAATTCACATTGTATAGCAAGTTTGGTTTACTTCAATTACCTTTCTTAACTCTCACCTTGAAAGTGCTCCAGTCCTTAAATTATTTCTATCATTTGTATGTCTTTTTTGATTAGTCACACAGAGGTAGAAAGTGATACATACCCTATCATTCTAAATCCATTCAATCTAAATACAAAAGTTTTGGCAAAAATTATTTTGTATATTTTCATTTACTTTTAAAAGTGGAGGAATATTAGCTTTAAAAAAAATTAGCTTTCCAAGTATCTAAAAAAACAGAGATGGTGATAGTTCCTTACCCCCAATTTTTTACATTTGTAAAAGCAGTTAAAAAATGATATCTCAAGATATCAGTAAAAGTTTTAGGGATATAATTTTGTTCCCTAATAAAACTAAACAATGCCAATAATTGATTTTTGTTAAAAACCCAAAAGTTGTTACATAGGCTGAACTCAAATTTATTCTCTTTCTGTTACTAACTTAATTTACATTTATTATATTAGGAACTGCTTCTATTTGCAACCATTTAATATGACAAATAATATATTTTACCTTGATTTAATGGCAACTTTTTATTTTATATACAAGACAGCATTATTTTTGCGTGTCAAGTAATCTATGTTTAATAAAAATCCCTACAGAAGCAAGGTTCTATATGTATATAATGACAGTATCTCTGACATATGACACATAGTATCTCTGATTATGACAATTCACATAGATATATACTAACACATATGTACATATGTTTGAGTATAATATATGTTTTTTCAAATTGTACACACACTATGCATATACATATTAACTCTCTATATAACTATATAGATATTCTCTGACATAAAGTATAGGAGAATTTTAAATTTAAGCAATGTTGAATGGTTCTAAAGTGTTGATGTATTTGTTTGTCTGTACAATATTGTGATTCTACCATTGCTAATGTACAGAGAAAAATTCCAGTTTATTTTTACATATATATTAATCATTTTTCTGATAAAGTCTTTATTTAGTCAGAAACTTACTATTGGTCATTATTATTCCAGTTTTATAAAAAATGATTCTCATGAGAATGAATAGATACCAGCCTAAGGAATCATGAAGAACCATATCAGAATTGTACTTTCAAAATTTAAAACCACATGCAAAGACAATCAAGTATTGTATCTTAATACCTCCTCTTCTAAAATTCACAAAACTGCTGTCTGCTTCTTCTAGAGTTGACAGAGAATAGTCAGACACCCCTCTTCACCCTAGAAACTTAGTCCATTATTCCTGTAATCCATATTTTACATTTTACTTTCATAGAAGAAAATTCTATGTTAGAAGTGGATTTGTTAACTCCAACTTTATGTTGAATCATACATCAACCTAAAGGTTTCTGAGAATATATCTATTTTTATTTACTACTTTCTTAACAAACAAAAAACAGCAAACAAAAAACTCCCCCCCCAAAAAAAAACTGGTGTCCCAATCTTGTAAAATAAATATTCCATGTTAATTATATGAATAACAAATATGAAAAGGAAAGACATGCTAATGAATCTGCTTTAATTTAAATGGGGAAGAGTTCCAGCAAACTAATGATAATGAATATGTTCTGAGGGTTTATATGTGGAAAGCTTTGTGTCAAGCACTGTGAATGCTTTATTTCATTTAAACTTCACATTAGTCTCTATAATGCTTAGAGAGATTATGAAACTTGGCCAAGATTACACAATGAGAAAATAATGGATAAAAGTGGAATTTGATCACAGGAAGTAATTTCTAAAGACTGAACATTTGACCATGGTCTCTAACTTGCTGATGTTGAGGCTATCAGCATGTGAATTTATTCCTATCAGGTTAAATGAAATTCAAGTAACTTTTTTAACTTGAGTCTCAGATACATCCCCATAAAAATAAATGATCCCATTTGTAACACTACATTCTCAGTAGTAAGTATGCTATCTACAGTGGTGTGATCTCATCAGGTCAGAATGCTTCATTTCATATCTTCAAGACACATCATTCTTTTCTTTCTATTTTTTCCTAGAAGAATTAACCAAAAAACAGTCTAAGATGGGGCAGCTTGGCTGAGATAAGATATGCAAATCATCTGCATTGTTTGACAGATACAGACAAATTAATCATATTACTAACAAAAGTCAGTTGTTAAAATATTGAAGTACATCAAAAAATCCTCTCGTAGCACAGGCCTGGAGGGTGGATAGCAATAACATTTAATCACTCAGCAGATAGTTGCAACTTCAATCCTGTCACCTAAAAACAAACAAAACAAAACAACACAACAGCAATACAACCTTTTGTATTTTTAATAAGAGGTTAGTTTTGCTTCTGAAAAAGTATTTATAAATGAATTGAGTCCTTTTCACTTTTTTTGTTTACCTCACTCACCAGATGCTGAGTTATTATATTTTCAAAAAAAGTGAATTTTAATTGAAAAGTAATTTTTCTTTGTATTAATATTCTTGGAAAAAATATAAAAAACAAATATTTCTAGAGTCATTTATAAAAAAGTTGTAAGTAATATATTAATCATTAGCATTCTCCCTGAAATAATAGCTAGAAATTATAAAAGTAGAGACGGATCAATCAGTAGTATTGATTGAAAATGTAATATTAGATGTATCGGATTATAAATTCATAATAAAGGTGAGGGGAGATGTTCATTACTATTTCAGATAAATTAATATCTTTTAATATTTCTCCACATACATTCACTCACTATTCCAAAATGTCACAGGACTCTTGGTTTGTTAAGAGGCAGATTTGTTAACTCAAACCTTATGTGGAATTATACATCAATCTAAGGAGTTCCTGAGAATACACCTATTTTTATTGAATATTTGCTTAACAAACAAACAAAAATAAGCATACAGACAAAAACACAAAAATCAATCAAACCAAACCTCCAAAACAACTGATGTCCTGAGCTTGTAAAAAGTATTTTACAATTTGTTTGTTTTCCTGATTAAAATATTAATAGCTCACAAATCAGCATGGATAACTTTCAATAATAATTTAGTGAGGATGTTGTCAAGAAAAAGGGGAGAATTTTGATAACTTATTGTATGTGTTTCTATCACTTTGTAACAAGTTACCATAAAACCTAATGATTGAAAACAACACACATTTATTGTCACACAGTGTGTTCATGGATCAGGAGTCTGGGCGTGGCTTAGCTGGGTCCCAGGCCCAGGGTCTCTCAGAGTCCAATCAAGATGTCAGCCAAATTACATTGTCATACGGAGGTTTGTCTGGGAAGAATTTGCTTCCAAATTTATTCAGCTTTGGCAGAATTTATCTCCTTGTGGCTGTATGACTGGCCTTTTTGCTGGTTGTGGTGGCAGGTCCTCATTAGCTCCAGAGATCTCCTGTGGTCCCCAGAGGCCACCCATAGTTCTTTGCCATGAGCACTGCTCCAACATGGCTGCTTACTTTATCAAGCCTGCAGGGACATCCAGCCTCAGTTGGCCACGTCTTATGTAAAGTAACCTAATCACTGGAGTTTCATCACCTTTCCCATATTCTATACGTTAGAAGTAAGTCCCATCTCCTGCCCACATTCAAGGAAAAGGGATTACACAAATGTGTGATTACCAGGAGGCAGAAATTATGTGGGTCAGTTTAGGGTCTGTTTGCCACACCTATATATTTGGATGTAGTTTCACAGAAAGACTGTGGGGTAGCATAAACATATTATAAATCTATTCTAACGTCTGATTCTGAGAGAAAATAACTCAGTGGCTCAGTATGACGTATAGATTTTAGCAGTTAACATGTAACCTGGGCTGATGTTCTTCAGATATCTCCTAGTGTGCATGTATCCATTGTTAACATCTCAGTATACTTCTGTTCTTAATGTAAGATGGACAAACCCTCTTCTGTCATGGAATTTACTTTCCAATAATAACAACCACTCACATATTGGATGCTACTCTATATCAATTGGGCAAAGGACTAATCACATGAACTTGGGAGGTGGTATTCTGATTTCCCAAGCCAAGAATGGGGCAACACAATCAAGAGACTCTAGCTAAACCTTTTCAAAGTAAATGTGGGCAATATCTGTTACATAGAGACAAAGATTATAAAAATCATGAATACTGCTTGAAAATTGAGGATGCTTACCCTCAACATCTGTGAGGCTTACATTAGGCAAGTCTAGCATACCTGAAAGCTAACAAAAGAAAAAAACCCACATTTTTATGATTTTACTTACTAGGAAAACCTATCTAACTTGTTTATGGAGGAAAAAAGCATTTAAAAAATTATAGATATGAAAAATTCTCTCTCGAAAACAATTATCCAACAAAAAAGGCCCTGTAGACCTGATTCAGACTTTGTATAAACACAGGGTCCTTTGAAAAAAGTATATTGAATTATTAAATCTCATTTTTCAAATGAAGAAAATGACACATTGGGGTTAAGTACCTTTCCAGGGTTGCATAGCTAGAGAATGTTGGAACAGGGATTCAAATCCAAGCATCTAGCTTCAGAGCTCATGCTATTGAACTTGACATTAAATTTGGCATCCCCTTTTATATACAAGTGTTACTCTATCTGGAAAATACCAGTTTTAAAAACCCAGCTCAGTCATTAATTTCCACCAAAAACTTCCTGGACTCACCAAGGATAGAGTTAATCTCACCATCATAAAAGTGCTACCCACAATACCTGGGCTCTATCACATTATAATGCAATGTGTGTGTTCACACTGTCTGTCTCTCCTGGTGAACAGTTAACTCACTGGAGCATGACCGTGTCTTGTGTCCCATTATGCTTAGTAAATGATGTAGTGCATTGTGTGTAGGAAGAAATTAATCTGCATACCTTTCATGTTCTATCCAAAACAGCCAAGCCATGTTGATGGAAAAGTATCTTCTCAGTTTGAGAGATTAGCATCATAGAATTTGAAATAGACTTGTATCCTTGGAGGCCCCATATTGCAGGCATTATCTTCTCCGGATTCTAAGGTCTAATGACTTTGCTTGATCCTAACCTAACCCTTTAGAAGGACATAGAATAAAACTAAATATGTTTTCCACTTTTCCAGTGGAGTAAGCAGGGTTTTATTGTGCTTCTTGAATCATTGTCACACTAGTAATCTCTTCAAAAGCGAATTTGTTCCAGAAAATAATGGGTGAGAGGCCTCTGTGGAGGAATACAATAGTAGAATATTTTGAAATGATTGTAAAGCAAAACAGATAATCGTGTTTTCAAGCTCTTTGAAATATATGTGTAAAATGTTATGTGCCTGAGGTTGAATACAAAGATAAATAGTTATAGTCATTACCCAATAATGTACCAATTATAAATAGCATTGTGTGTATATGTTCTCTATTATAAAATCAGAAAGGAATGAAAAAAGATTATAATCATGTTAATAATCTGATTTGCTTCATTCATCTTTTGAGTTATTTTTTCATAAAATTAGATACTGTGTTATTCTTTTCTGGAAAGTGGAATGGTGCGTGGAAGGAGAATGTTTTCATGTTAATCAACGTTGACAAGAATATTATACTAAAAAAAAAGAGAGAGAGAGAGAGAAGGTAGGCAGGTTGGGGGTTGGGGGAGAGACACATGAGGAAGACCAGATTGAAATTATTAGTTGCCAGGAAAATATCTATTGACTCTTTATGTTTTTAGAAGTACCTCTATTAGCTTTTCCAAATACAGCTGTTTACAGTGATTGATAAGTTCCCTTGCTTTTAAGCTTATTCACATCCATTAGTTCTGCCTTTTTCCCCTGTTAAAAATCTGAAGCTGTCAGACTGAAGTAGCATGATCAACTAATGTTCTTGCCATATTCAAAGCATATCCCCAGGGGTGGCAAAAGTATTCTAAATCTCAAAGAAATGGCTTTTTAAATGTTGCCTGTTGACACTGGTCACTCTATTTACCTTATCTGAAATGTCGAAATAAATATCAGGCAATTATAGAAACTGTCTTTAACAGGACTTTGATGATCAATTTCCTATAAATATTTCATTTTTAGATCAAACAAAAGAAAGTATCTGAAATTCACTATTTTATATAAGACTTTTATTTTAAAATACTATATATATAGCTATATTTTCAAAATTGGTTAAATAATTTTCTAAGTTTTCATGTCAAGTTTAGTGATGATTATATATTTTATTCCCTCTAGTATTTATTTCATTGGAAACTATTTTTTTTTATCTCTTATAATAGTTTCAGAATTTCTACCTTAACACAGTAAGGTATATTTTGTATGAACAAAGGGGAGAGGTGTCAGGGAGAGGAAATGATTTCTAAAGTGTAAATTCCAAAAACATTGAATTTTCAAAGTGATTGCCAGTACTGTCTCTTACAGAGTAGAGAACTCAGAAACTCTTCCTATAAACACACAGGAAAAATTACATTATTTCCTGGCCCCATCATCAGAATATTATTATATAAATTAGATCATGTTGGAAAAAAAAAAAGATGGCCTTAGTACAGAACAAAAACAAAAACAAAAGCTGGGGGGAGTAGAGGGAGGGGCACAATGAGCAATGTACACGGAAGGAGAGGACACCAGTTCATCTACTGATTTGTTTAATGTGGTAAACAATTTATGAATAATTGAATAAATGTGAGACTTAGAACATTTTCAAAATCAGCTGGCAAAATTGTTTTATTCCCTACTCTCTGCTGGTTTTCATAGTTTCTCTTCTCTCTCTTCTTGTCCTCCATGTTCCTCTTAACCCAATTCCCTGAACACTGTTACCCAGTGTTCTGAGCTCTTCCAGGTTTTAGGGCTTGAATGGGTCAGTTTACCCTTGGAATAGATTAGAAATGTAGACCTGCAGTGGAGTGGGGGTGGGGAAGTAAAGAGATAAAAGGTATGTGAAAATAGTGAATACTAAGATCCTTGAAGCTGAGAAGATATATGAATACTGCATCTGAAGTATACTTTTTATCTTGCTCATTATACAAATTAAGCAAATAAGCACACTGTATTATGCACATACGCACTCTATCTGGCAGCTAGGAGAGAAAGCGGCACAGAAATATATAAGCAACTTTGTAATCAGTTACCCTGAAGAGGTTTCTCTGAGGAAGTGGCATCTCAGTATGTCCCTGAAGAATATACAGATGTTAACCAAGTGAAGCAGGTGGGGCTTGGGGTAAAGAATGTTCCAAGATGAGGGAATAGCATGTATGAAAACTCAGGAGCAAGGGAGAACATGATTATGTCGAAGTGAAAAAAAAAAATACCGCAAACTAGAGCACCCTGACTTCCTGTGGAGTGGCATATAAAGGGTCTAAGAATAACATCAGGTGACACATAAGGAGATTGTTTTAGTAGCCCTTGTTGCACTAAGATGATGGGCGTGGAAGTATATTAGTTTCCTGGGAAAGCTATCACAAAATGCATTCTCTCACAGTATGGGATCAAGACGTAATCAGGGCCATGCTCTCTCTAAAGGCTTTAGGGGAGAATCTGTTCAATGTCTTTCTCTTAGCTTCTTATGTGGCGGGCAATCTTTGAAGTCCTTGGCTTGTTAGACATATCACTCCATCATCACACGGTGTTCTTCCCATGTGTCTTCCCCTTATCTTCCTTCCTGTATGTCTGCTTGTGTCTCTTCTCCCCTTCCAATAAGGACCCCAGTCATATTGGATTAAGATCCATCCTAAGGAACTCAACTAATTATATCTGCAGAGATTCTATTTCCAAATAAGGTCACATTCACAGGTACTAGGGACTAGGACTGCAACACATCTTTTTGGGGGACATAATTTAATGCAAAAGAGCAGTTAATGAAAGGAAATTAGGTGCTGGGTAGTTGAAAAGAGCCGAGAGAAGATTTTTAAATCTAGTTATGTTGGTAGACTCAACAGGACTTGGTGATTGAGTGAGAGTCTAGGAAAGGGGCTGAGTCATGGTTGACTTCCAGGTTTCTGACATGAATAATAGATGGTGATGCCATTTGTTGAGAAAGGAAATCCAATAGATCATGTAAGTGGTGGCTTGAGCATGGGTTCATTTTTCAACATGTCAAGTTTGACCTGTCTCTGAAATTTTTATGTGGAGCTGTGGACTAGGTGATTAAGAAATGCCTTTGGAATTCCAATGAGAGATTTGAGTTAGAGATATAAGTGTGGGAGTCATTTTTATATGAACTACAGTGAAAGTTATGCAAGTAGATAACATTCTCCAGGAAGATAGTGTTTAGTCAGAATAGGAGAAATCCTAATATCAACATTAAACATTTTAAAGTTCAATGTAGACTAGCATTTCTGGCTGACATTAACAAACAGGGACCAGATTAACCCTGACATATGAAAAACAAATGATAATAAAAAAACACCAGACAGAACAATTAAAGCGATGGTTTGTAAAACATCACACAATCAAGGACAGTAATCTGTGCAAGACAGGAAAATAAACAAAGAAATTGAGCCCCCAAATGTCTCTAGTTTACCTAAGGTCAGGAAGAAAATAAGGATGCCTGCTCTCACTCTTTCTATTTAACACAATACTGAAGATTCCAGCCATAGCAGTAAGGCAAGAAAAATAAACAAAAGACATACAGATTGGGTAGAAAGAAGTAAACTGTTTTAAGCTACAGACAATATAATGAGCTACGTAAAAAACGCTATGGAATCTACAAAAAGCTACTAGAACTAATATGTGATTTTAGCAAGACTTCAGGATTCAAGCTTAATATACAAAATTAAAATTGTATTTTTAAACAAGAGTAATGAATAATCTGAAATCAAATTCTGAAGTGATATTTAAAATACAAGAATATTAAATACTTAAGGATAAATCTGACAAAATATGTGAAAAGGTGATAGTTAAAATTATAAAATACTGAGAAAAATTACAAATTTTATATATAAATACAGAAAGATACATCTTTCATTTGAGAAAGACTCAATGTTCTTAAAATGTCAATTTTCACCAAATTGATGTATAGATTCATGTAATCCTAGCAAGCTACTTTGTAGAAATTTACAAGGTGAATCTAAAATACTTATGAAAGAGAAAAGCCTTATTATAGATTTAACATTTTTTTGAAAGAAGAACAAAACTGGGAATCAGTAATGTTTTAAGACTGGTATTAACATTAAGATAGATAGATCAATGAAATAAAATCTAAAGTAAAAAAATAGACCTATACATATAATAGACAGCAGATTTTGGACAAAGGTCAATAGGAATTTGGTGGGAAATTATCATCTGGTCAGCCAATGGTATTGACCAATTGGGTTTTTATTGCAAAACAATGTTTGATTCATATTTAAATTTTAACTCAAGTTGGATTATAAATCTAAATATAAAATCTTAAACTATAAAACTCTAAGAAGAAAACATAAAAGACTACCTTTGTGAATTATAGTTAAATAAAGATTTATCAGGTAAAAAACAAAAAACATGATCCATGTAAGAATAGATAACAGTGAACTTCATCAAAATTAAATGATAACAACAATAACAAAAAATAAACCCCAAACAACTTTTGCTCTTCAGAAGTCATTGTTAAGAGAATTAAAAGACAACCCATAGCCTACAAGGAAATATTTACAATAATATATCTAACGTAGGACTTTTACCCAGAACATATAAAGAAATCTCAATACTTAATAATAAGAAAACAACCAACCCTAACAAAGTAGGCAAAATCTTTAACAGACATTTCACCAAAGAAAACACGTGGATAGCAAATATGCATATGAAAGATGCTCAATATCATTAGTCATTAGTGAAATACAAACTAAAGCACGTTAAAATAGCACTACACATCTCTTAACATGGCTAAAATGAAAAAGACTGACCTTACCAAGTGTCAGTGAAAATATGGAGGAATTGGAACATTCAGATCCTACTGATAGGAATGCAAAATGGTTCAATCACTTTGCAAAACAGTGTGGTAGATTCTTTAAAAGGTAATCATATATACCTACTATTCGATGTAGCCACATGATCTAGGTATTTACCCATGGGAAGTAAAAGCATATGTACATTAAAAAACTTGTACACAAATTATTGCAGCTTCACTTATAGTAGCTGAAACCATGAAGGAAAAATGCCCTAATGCCAACCAATATATGGGTGGATAAAAAATTATGATGCAATGGAATACTACTTAAAATAGAGGAGTCTAAAAATAATTATACTGAATGAAAGAACTCAAACTAAATAGAGCATACACTGCACAATTTTGTTTATATAGTACTTTGGTAAATACTAACTAATATGTAATGACAGAAATCTCTTATGTGAAAACTGAAGATAGGGATGAGGAGGAGGATGGGTTAGAGAAGAAAAAGTGGGAGAGATTAAAAGGAGCAGAAAGAAACTTTTGGGAATGATAGATCCACTCCTTTGATCATCATAATGTTTTTAGGGTAGGTTTACATGTCAAAACTTATCAAATTATACATTTTAGATATGTACAGTTTACTATGTCAATTATCCTTCAATAAAACTGGTAAAAAAAATTCCTATCCCCAAGTTCACAATTTTATATTCAAGTTTTAAAAACATCACACCAAGCTTAAAGCAGGGGAGCTGGCAGAAGAGACTGAGAAACAGAGAGTGATGAAGGACAAGGAGTGTGAACTGCAGCACAAACTCAGAGTGGGAAGCAGGCATCTCTCTCTAATGCTTTTGGGAAATCAAGAAAATAACAATTTAAAGTTGTGCATTGGATTCAGAGGTAATATTATGGACTAAAGCAAAAGGATTTAGTTGAATAATTAAAGCATGACACAAATGGAAATATGTTGATTGAGAAATGATGAAATAGAGGTAGCAAGAATGGAAAATTTAGAGGTTTGCCTTTTATAGAAAGGAGAGAGAGAAGAGATTGTTAGCTGAAGGGTAAAGGACTCTTATTATTAAGATTTTAGAGACTTGAGCACATTTAAATATCGATGAGAAGAATCCAATGGAGAGAGAAGATTTGAACCAATAGTATGTTTCCATTACCATAGAAAAGGATGGATCCAGAGGTTTGGTAGAGGATCATTTTCCTCTGGAGAGAGATAAAAGCAGATGGGTCTGAATGCTGGGTCCTAAAGATGGTATATTAAGGAAGTCTGTTTTTCACACCTGTTTTCTCTTGGATGTAGGAAGAAAGAACACTCTCTCAAATGTAAGGATTTGGACAGAGGAGGCAGAGTTTCTATGAGTAGAAAATATTTAAAATAGCCACTTCTTTCATAGATCTTTTGCATTTTTTCCCATTTCAATTAGTTCTGTTCTGAGCTTTGTTATTTATTTATTTATTTATTTATTTTTCTTCTGGCTTTGTGTGTGGTTTGCTTTTCCTTTTCTAGTTCTTTGAGATATGACATTAGGTTGTTAATTTATGACAGCCTTTTAGTGAGCATTTGCAATAGTTGCAAATATATTCATTAGTTACATTTCGTTTTCATTTAAAACCTGTACTTCTTACTGTCTGTTTCCAGTCGGCATTTACCAAAAATGTTTTTTTGGTAAAAAAAGTTTTTTTACCAAAAATGGGTTTTTTGTTTGTTTGGTTGGTTGGTTTTTTCCCTGTTTGTTCGTTTTAGAAAAAGCACCTTATGGACACATTACAGGGCAGAATTGAAGAGAACAGAACTTTGGCAATCAGGCTTACTGGGGCTTGAATCTTGGCTTATGACACCAACATGCTGTAACATCTTAGTCAAACTGTTTAAATATTTCAAATCTTCATTTCTTATAGATTATAAAATGTGAAAAATAAGAGTTCTATTTTCTAAAGATGTTTAGACAAGTGCTTGATACATGGCAAATATTCCATAGATGTTACTTTTCATTTTCCTTATTTTTGTTATCAAACAAAATAGCCACTTGATACAGGGAATGGGCAGTCTGTGTTTTGGCTTAGATAAGAGTCTCTGGAGGTACAAGGGTTTGGATTCAAATCCTAGCTCCTCGGCTTAACCTGTGGAACTGTACACAAGTAATAGAACTGAATTAAGTCCCCAAGTCTTCATCTCTAAATCAGGATGATAATGGCATGGCATTCTCCATAGGCTTAGTGGGGGGATTGAATGAAATATTCCAGTTTAGCTATTTTCACAGGATCTGACACTTTGTGAAGTTTGAATAATTTATACCCATGATTTTTACTATTAATGAGGAACCTGAAGAAACACAATGGTCATATTAATATGCACCATTACTCCTTGTGATGAAATGTTCCAAAAGAGTTCAAAACTAAGGAGGAGACATTCCCCTAGAAGAGTATAAGAGTATAATATTCACATCATAATGTTAACATGCAGAGATCCCCCTCAAAAACGAAACTGGTTTAGATACTGTGATTGCTAATTTTAGATGTCAATTTGACTGGATTAAGAGAGACCTGGAGAACTGATAAAACATTATCTTCAAATGTGTCTGTCAAATGTGAAGAGCCTGCATAGAGAAAAAAAAGATAAAGAAAAGGATTTGTTTCTCTTACTTGGAGCTGGGACACACTCTTCTTTCCCTGTCCTTGGACACCAGAACTCCACTATTTGGACTCCAGGACTTACACCAGTGGCCCTTTCATCAAGTTCTCAGTTCGCTGACTTTGGACTGAAAGTTACCCCATCAATTTCCCTGGTTCTGAGACTTTAGGGCTTGGACTGAGTCATCCTACCTGCATCCCAGGGCCTCCAGCTTTCATGTGGCATGTCATGGGATTTCTCAGGCTCCATAATTACATGAGCCAATCCCCCTAATAAATCCCTTCTCATTTATCTGACCATCCTATTGATTTTGTCTCCCTGGAGAAGTCTGCATAACACAGATGCTAATAAGCCAAAACCAAGTGGCAAACACCTGCCATTGACATTCCTTCCCTTTTCTAATGACACTTAGCAACTGAGAACACAGGTAAAATCCTGTGTAATACTCAAGCCGGAAAAAACAAGCAGTATTGCTTCTGCTAGTTTATAAAACTCAGCTCACTACCACAATCTACTATTATTCAAACACTGACTAAAAGAATGAACACCACCCCCCAAAAGGCTAAAAGCATTGATTTTTTATTTAGATGAAAAAGATATAAAATGTTAATGACAAGCAATCTTAATTTTACTATTTCAATTTGTAAGATGTTGCTTGCTGAAAATTCTCATTCACTAAAATGATAAATAAGATCTGTTATGAAACGATATTTTTGTAACTGAAAGATGAGCTATTTTCCTGACCTATTTTTTTTTTTTTTAGGAGTACTTATGGAAGAACAAGCTCATCAGGTCTTCTGCTAAATAAAACCTTGAAGATGTAGGAAGACTAGGCGAACTCTTCCTATGAGTTACTTAAGATTCAGGAAAGTAGGCTGCACTGTTTGAATAGTGTCCCCATAAAAAGTCATGTTATTTCCAGAACCCCAGAATGTGACTTTACTTATAGGGTCACTGCAGGTGTAATTAGTTCAGATGAGGTCATACTGGAGTAGAGTGGGCCCTACATCCAATATCACTGATGTCTTTCTAGGAAGAGGGGAAGAGACACAGAGACTGGCAAAAAGGGAAGGCAGCCGTGTGAAGACAGAAGCAGAGACTGGAGAGATACAGGCATCTGTAAGCGAAGGGAGATGACTGCTGGCTACTACCAGAAACTATCGCAGGAGCGCCGAGCAGATTCTCTCTCCAGTAGGAACCAGCGTGCTGACATTTCATTTCGTTTCATTTCAGACTTCTACCCCACAGAAATGTGAGATGATGATTTGCTATAGGTTAAGCCACACAGTTTGTGATGTGTTATGTCAGTCCTAGAAAACGAATACAAAGTCCTAAAGAGTTTTAATAAAAGTGATAGGAATTAAAAATCACAGACAAGACTGACGGGACCTTCTAGCACTCTTACACTTCTGCAATGTCTGTTGTTGATCTTCTGGTCTCTCCTGTTTTTCAGTTGTGATTGGCCAAAGGCCCTTGAAAGAACAAAGAATCTAAAACAACAAAAACAAAGCTGTGTACTTGTTTAGGGAGGCAGCATAGAATGGAAAGGGCTGTGTTTTACAAGATGAAGAGAAGTTTGCAGCAATGATTAAAAAAAGGGAAATTGGCGTGGTCCTGTATACCTCTGAATTCAGAAAACATGACGCAAAACCTAAGTATATGTTAGTGCTCAATATATAGTTGTTGAATAAATGGATGAATTAGACAATAAATGAAGTGATTAAATAATCAATCTGTGGAAGAAGAAGCAACACAAACGAGTAGACAGCAGTGGAAAAGTTTGACTGAAAATTGAGATTGAAGATCACTCATTTTTTTCAGGCAACAATTTCAGCATTTACAATTTGCCGGGTATTGTTGTTGGTGCTTGGGGTAATGAAAGAGCAAAGCAAAGTCTGGCTGTCACAGACCACGCGCGCTCAGAGTTTAGTAGAAAGGGGATAGGAGAAATCAGAGTTTGTGTGATTTTTTTTTTTTTTTATGGTAATACAGTTGGAGTTGAGTAGCCTAGAAAGAAAGCAAGGGGAATTGATTGGCTTAAAATATCTTCCCCCTTCTATGGAAAGAGCAGAGAAAGGTCTAGTCTCTGGATATAGGCAACTAGACAGTCACTTTTCCTATATTCCTTTATCCCTCCGCCAGCCCCTCAAAATGTGTAATCAGTCCCTTCCTGAGCAAAAAGGGAAAGAATGTCCCTTCTCTCTGGGATTTTATACCTATCCCTAAGAAAAGCTGCTTTTATGCATATTTGGACACATGGCACAATCGGGTGAGTATGAATTTGATTTGTTTAGTCGGAAAAGTAACACAGGATGTGGCACTTTCGACACCAAATGATTATTGAACAGGTACTAAGGTAAAGCCTCTATGCAAAACACTAAACTACATGGTGGTGAGCTCTGGAAATTCTCTAATGAAAGAAACATACTGTGATCTTCCTAGTGAGTCTGGATAAAATTGGAAAAATGTATCTGTACAGGATACATTTGTGTGAAAAATGACGGTCCTTCTATGTTGAACTGCAGCTGTATTTTGGGAGGTTATTCTGTCTCAGCTCAAATTAAAGTTGAGTTTCTCGTGAGCTGCCTGTGGCCTAAAGTCAGTTATTCAACTGGATGGTCAGAAATGACCAGGAAAGCAAACATATTTCACAGTATTAACTATCACTATAGCCTGTTAAGTAATACTGCAGAGTAGTGGTCTTTTGAAAATTATTTTGAATGTTAGATTCTATTCCGGTTTGGAGCAAGAGGTAAAATATAAGCAGTTAAATGGATTTTTAATGAAATTTTACAAGCAAAAGAATTAATGCCCAAGGTACAGAATTATTAATTCTGGAAATGATTCTCATAGTCCTCTATTATTTTTAAATCTATGTGGCTATTTTTAGGAATTATAATTGCTCTGATAAATGACAGGTACCTATATCAAAAATTATGTTTTTCTCATATTTATTATTAAAATATTTATTAACTAGACTTTTTCAACTCAGTCTTTTTATGTTTTCAAATGCTTCATGACTAAGTTTTAAAAATCTTTTTAGTTTATAATGTTTATGTTTCGTTCATTTTGATGTGATTGGCATTTAAGTGGAGTTATTTGTGTAACCAACATATTTTAGGTATTTAACCCAGAAGTAAATCATCAATTAATCTACACTTGAGGAAATATGATTCAGGGAGGAGGGAGAGATTGCATCTGATGGACTGCACTGAAGCTTGGGTGTCATGGGCTTGATGGTCATAATGACTTCAGGAACAACAAGCCACAAGACTGACCTCCCAGATCTCAGAGCTGGCAGGAGTATGGTTTTAAGTTCTGTCTGTGGGAGTTCTCAGCTTCTTACATAAAAGGCTGCTTTATGCAAAAGGGGCCTGGAAGGAGCTCAGGCTCCAGGTTAGAGGGGAAGCGGGGCAGGCAGACAAGGAAAAGTAGGGTAAGGGTGATGTAGCTCCTCGGCTAACTTGTGGGAACTAACAGGTTTCATCAGAACGTTACTGATGATTTCTCAGAATAATTTGTAGAGAATGATTGTAAGTAGTAGAAGGATATTAAAACATTCACGGGTGCTGACAGGAGCCCTGGCAGTTTGGGGTATGGGAGCTCCCCAGGGGTCCAGGGCAGCAACCAGACACAGAGGCAGTGACTAGACCAGCCAAGGTGCAAATGTCTGGGGCCCGCCAGGGAACATCACTCAATGAAAACACTGGGGTGTAAGGAAATAAGGAATAACTGGGACTGTGGCTGACCAAAGATTTCATGCCCTGTTTACAGCCATTCACCAGATTTAGAATGAGGTAAAGGAAGGCTTCTTTTTTTTTTTTTTTTACACCCACCTCCCTTTTTTTACACCCACATAATAAATCACCTGGAGGGAGAATTAGGTCTGTTAACCTCCCTTCTTTTATTACCTAATATGTAACTTAGGAAAAAAAGAAAGAAAAAACCCCAAGACCAATATGTTTTGGTATAAATGAATGTTTTGTAAGGGGAAGGGGAAGGCATCATTTTCATTTTCTATAAAAATACCTCTGGGCAAAAATATTTTTTTGTTTATTTCAGAATATTACAAAAAAAGTAAGCAAACTAATTATTGTATCCTCACCTGACTACATTGGGTCTATTTAAAAATTCAGAAGATAAACATCAGGAAATGCCTTTATCCTCTCAGTATTTAAAGGTGAGAGGGAAAAAAAAAAAAAAAAGAATAAGTGAGAAATTCTAGGGCCTGGACATTGCCAGGCTAATTTCTAGACAAGTGAGTTTTGATAAGTTCAGGTTTCAGATAAGGATTCCTTTTTTCCTCTTCTCATGTTGGTTTTTCTGAATGGTGAGTAAAAATGTTCCTGAAAGGGCCTGAAAAAAATAGATCGTGTCAATGTGGAGAATTACTGATGCAAGATTTTAGTAAATTAACATAAGAGTGGCACCCTACAATGAATATTATTTGGAGTTGATTTAATAATCCCCTCTCTTATAGAAACCCATTTCTAAATGTAGGTGTGTGTCTGTATGCATTAAGAAAGATTAGTGCAGAGTTCTTAGTTTATCTTCATGGCAAACACACAAAATAAATGTGAATAATTGAAGCCATTACACACACACTTTTGCTCTACAATCCTCTAAGTGAATAGTACAGTAAAAACAATAGCAACATCCTACCTTTTGCCTTAAACATAATGGATAATATTAACATATTGAACTTTTTTAATGAGAAAAGATTAGATTTCAAACTGCCTCAAAGATTCGTGAAGTAATATTTTTAGCCTCAATCACTCAGATAATTTCTAAAGCAATTCTTCCCTTTACTTTGTTTACACGGATACAGCCTTTGATTGAAATAATTTAGTTGTTGATCAATCCAGTATATTTTTACCTTCCCACATCACAGCACGCCATGGAATAAAAATGTACCTTTTGGTTCTCAGATGTACCAAACACATTTTCTGTGGTCAAGTCCCTTTCTTCTAAATTTGTTTGGAGGACCTCATAGGACATAAAGCCTCTGACAAGGGAAGCATTTTAGCACCAACACTACAAAAGCTTCTGTGTTCATATGGGAAATATCTTCCCCTGAATTAAATTTAACCTCTTTAGTACTCCCATTTAGCCACCTGATAAATCCACTTGAGCTATCTTTTGGGGAGAGAGGGGGACATGGGAACAATAACACTTCCTTTTTGAACAGTTTAATAAAGCTTTGTGAGATTTCAAGATGAAAGATAATGTGTAATTCTGATAGTACCCTCCAAAGCTCTGCATTCATGGATCCAATTACGTTTTTTGTCATGGTAAAAGCCACAGTGGCGATATTAAATGGGAGTGTGGCTTAAGAATTAAGGCCCTGGAGTCCGGATATCTGGTTTCTAAAGTTGACTTAATTTCTGCTTTCTTATCTAACTATGGGTATGCAGCTTAATGTCTTTACCCCCATGTCTCCCTCCATAAAATGCCTAGCAAATATCTGAGAAATACTTTTAAAATGACAGTGCAAATTGCCATTTAGAATCATCTTAGAAGGTCTAGGAAAAAATGAGGTGAGTGTTAGAAAAGGGAAATACAATCTTCTGCTTAATTTTAAATTTATCATAAAGTTTTTCTTTGGCTTTTTAAAAGTCATAAGATTTCTAGAAGAGGAATGACATTTTCAAAGCCTTAAGGACACTTGTGGAAAAAAAATGCTCTTTTAAATTATTCTTTATTTCTCACCAAGATTTTGACTCTGGCTTTTCTCCAGCTTTCTCTCTTTCCTCTTTCTCAATTCCAAGTTGAAAGGAGTAATTGTCATGTTAACACTTCCGGTTTTAGAGTATTTTGTTTTAGCTTGTTTGTTTCATATAATTTTTATAAATGTATGCATGTCAGATTTTATTTCCTCATATACACGATTACTGACTTCAGATGTTCAGTCCCGAAACCTTCAAATTCATTCATTTATGTATGAAATAATTGATTCTAAATTTGTATCACTATCTGATTTTATCTGGAGATTCAAGCTGATAGAACATTGTCATTTATTGACTTACCTATTATCCTTTGTATTGAGGCAATCATAAAGTAGCTGAATTGTGATCTTTGATGGTTATCAAACTACCATACTCTTAAAATATACATACACATATATTTCTGGTAATAAGCAGTGTTCTGAGTATCAGTCTTTTGAAAAATGTTTAACAAGCTAGAATAATTTCTCTCTTCCCATACAATTCCTGCAACTATATGGTTTAGGTATGTTTTAAGGACTATGGTGAAACATCACAGCCCCATTGACATTTTTTCTCAATAAATCAAAGATTTATTCAGTATGAATAATTAATTTAATTACCTATAGTAATAAAGGTTATCATGGAAACCTTTATAATCTAATGAGTTATCATAGAAATAGTCAATGCAAGTAAATAATATATATATGTATATATATATATATATATATTTTTTTTTTTTTTTTAATTAGACCATCTGTTGTAGAATTGTAAATTCTAATCCTAACTCTTTGGCAAGATAAACTTCTAGAATGAATGCTTTTTCCAGGATTTTACCTACAATGTATTCTTACCTAACTTCTTGTTCTATAGGAAATTTTGGTAGAAAAGTTGCAGAAATTAGTTTCACTTTAGAGATATGAGAATTTATTTAAGTAGCTTTCCTGTAGGATAAAGATTAGGTAGCTCTGATTAGAATTCTAGAATGAAAATGAGTTGAAATAACCTCTTGCAGAACTCCTCTAAATTTAACTTTGCTTCAAACCAATAAACTATAGCCTCTACTACTTTGTAGACAGATTATAGCTCATCAGGATGACTAAAAATCACTGTGAAATTGCTCTGTAATAGTTCTGTTGCTATGCCTATAAATATAATATCACTGAGTGACTTTGCCATTTTTTAGCTGTTCAGCCATACTTTTTTTCTGTGACAGAGAACTTCAGAAATACCGTAAATGACCCATTAAAATAGCCTCTGTTCTAATATGAAAAATTAACATTACATTATCAAGTTAAATAATTAATAGATTATTGAATTTCAGAACTATTTTTGAAATCATATTTTACAATCATTTTAACTTAATTTATTTTTTCTACCAGTGTATAAAGGTAAAATAAAATTATTTGAATTTCACTTATGTTCTGCAAATCCTAAGCTATAACAAATAAAAGCATTATTTGGGGAGAGAAAGTAGTATGAAGATACCTCAAAGAACAAAAAGTAAAATTACCATTTCATCCAGCAATCCCACTGCTGGATATTTACCCAAAGGAAAAAAAAATATGAAAAAAACACAAAAAAACCTGTACTTGAATGTTTACAACAACACAATTCACAATTGCAAAAATGTGGAAACAACCCAAGTGTCCATCAGTACATGAGTGGATTAATAAAATGTGGCATATGTATACTATGGAGTTCTACTCAGCAAAAATAAATAAATAAATAATTGTGAACTAATACCTGTTGTATTAACCTGGATGGAGCTGGAGACCATTCTTTTAAGTGAAGTATCACAAGAATGGAAAAATAAACACCACATGTACTCACCATCAAATTGAAAGTAATCAGTCAACACCTATGTGCACATATGAAAATAACATTCACCGGAAATGAAGCAGGTGGGAGTGGGGTGGAGGAGATGGGTAAATTCACACCTAACAGGTACAATGTGCACTATCTGGGGGATGGGCATACTTATAACTTTGACTCAAAAGGTACAAAAGCAATTTATGTAACTAAAACGTTTATGCCCCCATAATATTCTGAAACTAAAAAAATACTCAATAAATAAATAAAAAGGCTGTCGTAAGGGATAATAAAAAGATAGGTAGAATCAGATGTTGCAGCTGGGCAGAGGTGGAGTATTAAGTGGTCAAACAGTTGAAAACTGGGAAACATCTTTAAGTATTTATATTTAAAACATACACACAGACACATACACATTAGAGTAGACAGTCTGAAACTCACACTTTTCCTTTATGATGTTATTACTGTGTATGGACAAGCTTATTTTCCAAATATTCCTCCCATCTGAATATAATGTTGTTCTCAAAGTATGGCAAAACATCACCATCACCCAGGATGCTTGATGCAGGTGGAGATTTTTGGAATGATCCAGATTTATTGGTGATATGGAGACTTGTGATCTGCAAATTTAACACTTTATTAAGCAATTCTTCCAAGAAATAAAACTCAAAAACAACTACTAGAGGTTGATGAGAAAATATGAAGAAGCCAGTGAATATCTATTTTTTAAAAAGAGTTTTAAAGTAGATATCATGTTCTAGAGAAATGAAGAATTTTAAGCTAGAAAAAAAATTGAAATAGAGTTTAATCTAACACTAAATGGTTCAAAGAAGCTGTTTTCATAAGGTCCAGGATTTAAAAAGTGTTTAGCTTTCTCATGATTATAAAGCTTAAAATAAAGTAGGTATATTCTCTGTGTGGGGATGAAATGCAGAGTAAATGACTCAAAGACATCAACATCTGTAAATGCTTCTTTGGCATTTAAAATAAATGTCTCTATGTCCTTCCTTCCAGCTGTTCCTCCTCCCTTCTCTCTACTCGTGCCTTCCCTTCTTTCCTTCTTCCTTCCATCTCTCTTCCTCCTCCTTCCTCCTTGTCTCCTTTGGTGCAAAAGTATTTAAACTGACAGAGGATAGATACTAACACACTTTGGTTTAATGATTGGGTAGAGATTATAGGACTTGCCCATTTTACTTACCTTTCTGGAGTATTTTGGTCAGAACTAAAGTTTTTCAAATAAAGACGCCAATGTAGTGTGTTGCTTGAAATACACACATCTGTATTTTGAAAACCAGTTTAAATGAAGGGGTGACTTCTTTTCTCTGGATCAGACTACACTTTGAATCATTTAATTATAGTAAGAGAAAAATATCAGTATGCCAAGAAAAAATTAATTGTGGCATCTCATCTCTTTATTCCACACGTAATGTAGGGGCTGAGCTGTGCTGACATAATGCCTGCATAGCCTTTCTACAGCTCAGTATCTTACCATTAAATCATCTATTCACCCTTCCCCTGGGTGAATATTAGGAGGTTTCCTTTTCCCCATCATGAGGGCTTTCTTCCCTTGCTGACCATAAGACAGTTTTTGAATGGCATCTTAGGTTATCTTAGGATTTTGTGAGATGTTATGCTTGTTTAAATGATTCCTTTAATTTTGATATGTAAAAAGAATGGAGTATAATTGTGAATTCAGGGAAAAATTGTGAAAGATTATGAAACAGGCTAGAAAGATTACCAAATCACCCGTCCAGCACAATTTTCTAAGATTTCTCTGCTATTCATAGTTTTTGAACTATTTTCTAACTTTGTAACTTTTTAAAAAATATATATAAGCCATCTGTTTTCTTCCAGAAAAATGAAAAGTTGTGTCTGGTGAAATGTTATTGATTATTACTCTGTGAATAGACTTGTTTTACCTATAAGTCATTTTAAATTCCCCTTTGAAATTAATTCTAACATCTTATTGTTTCTCTCATTAACTAATCATATAAAATGTTTGCTGTGTTCATTTTATTTTGTATGAATTTAGGATTAAACATTTTAATTCATTTTTAATTCATAACATACCCTTTCTTCTAGCCAATTAGCATTCCCTTCTTTATTATCTAGTAAGTAGCAATAATATGCGTGAAAGTCTAAGCACCTTGAGTTATTTTTCATACTAAAGCATGAATATTTCCCAGATGTCCTCTTGACAACATCATCCACCAGGTAAATATTATCATATCACATCTATGCTAGTATCTTCTTTGTCCTATAACTGGCACTTACTGCAGATTCTATATCATTTCTTCCAGCCCATATCCTTGTTCTAGGACAATATGAAGTGCATTTGACACATGTTTGGTTTGACCAATATTATACTCTGTAAAATTGCTGTAAGTCACTTACCAAACAGCACTTTTATAATAGAAGAGGTTTGGCTGCTCTGCATGTATGAGCCACTTTATTACATCCATATAGATAAGATTTCTTAAGGAAATTTGCTTTTGGCAATCTAGCCTCTATAATTCATATAATGAAAAACAGACAATATTAATGAATGTGTCATATGATATTTTGTTAGTTGACTTAAAAATGGGAAAAATAAAAAGGCATAGGATCAAAGTCGTTTAAAATTATTAGCCACAGTGGCCAAAAAAAAAAAAAAAAGTGAGAAAAAGTTACCAGCATGACTACACATAGAAATTTCAAATCCAAGAAAACCTTGAAAGTAAGAGTATTTTACATGGTAGTAGTCTGCTTAATATGTAACAAAGATACCTGCTTTATATTAGAAATTGTGTTTGGTAATCCTTAAGGGATTATTTTTCATCTCAATAGTTTGTTCTGATTATAGACATAACAAGAATATAACTCCAGTTTCCTCTGGCAAAAAAAAAAAAAAAATTTAAATGAGCAAGAGGATTAATTCAGTAAAGACAGATATCAAACCTGCAGACAAGAAAATGGATCAAATTATGGTTAGGAAGATTAAAGAAGTAAAAATCCAGCAGTTGGAATTTATTGTAAAATCAAATACTAAGAAATCATCCAAGAAATAGAAAACTAAAAATAGTCTTCATTATGGGTTAAAAAAGACATGGAGGCATTCTCTTCTTTGCATTCAGTAGAGACTGAGAAAGCACAACTGCCAGAAAATTGAATGTTGCTTGTGAATGTTTGGAAATAGGATGAAAGCAAATTAGGTAATTACAAAAAACCTTCTTCAATTGGTTTCCCTGCAGACCACAAAATTCAGTTTGTAACTCCTTTTTTTTTCTTGACAAATTTAGGGCTTTTATAAGAGCCATGACAGCAAAAGAAGGAATACTACCAAAAACTCTATTTGAATCTACTTTAATTACTTTTGAATCCAGAAACCATAATTAGAAAGTAATTTACAACCTGGAGTTTGTAAAATCTGTAAACTCTTACAGGGATGGTGAAGACAGAGAAAGCTTCAGATGTAGTGGCCCTCAGAAGCTCATTCGTTCATAATATATCTATATATCTCACCTCCAGCTACCTGCCAGAAACGTTTAAAATTTTCACCATTGGTATGCTACTTATGGCCCTTATTTTTGTGGGTTTGGTGAATATGTGAGGGAAATAAAATAGTTAGGATTGGATAATGTGAATTTCTTTTTCACTCATTGTCACTATTAGAAAACACAGCCCTAATAAAATGTGACATGACAGAATTAGTTTTAATGATGGGAAAATTTGCAAGTTGAAGGGGAGGACATGCAGGCAGGGAAGGACAGTATGCACCAAGGGGGTTAAGAGTGGGTGAATGATAAGAGAGAGTACAGAAAAGTCTGCCTTTCAACCATTTTGTGGTTAATATCCTGCCTAGCACTAATATTATTGAACGGTATGGTATAGTGCTTAAATATCTAAACAAGATGATGAATCTCTCCTACTTGTAGAAATGTAGATGCCTTACCTACTTCTACATATATATGTTCTGAAGCATAATGACATCTGGTACCTTTCCTAATTTTACACTTGTTTTTAAGGGAGGGTTAATCTGATGAAAACATGCAATTGGAAAAAATTCCACTGCTATTTCCACATTTTTAAACTCATGCACATGCACAGCTATCAAGATTAGCATGAGAATAGATATTTGCTCAAAGATCCCTCAACTTTTGATGTCTGGCTTCTCTCTGTTTATCCACCATTATTTTTATAATATTTTATTGTGATTCCATAAACCAGGGACAAATCTCTGAAAGGGGTATTTTTCCAAGACATGGCCATCATTAGAAGACAATAAGCTTGTTTTCATTTCAACATCCTTAGCTTTGTTAAAGGCTCAGTGGAGGAAATTAACATACTGCATGCCTTACAATGAAAATTGTCTCTAATTATTTTGCTTCTCAAATTATTCTACCAGGCATTGATTGGACTTTTAAAATTCATTCCATATCTGTTACCCTCAGATAACAGTTATAATTTTTTATTGTTGTTAAAGAGAATCTATTAATTGCAATATGATTATTCTACTAAATAAAATTAAATAAAATTACTTGGGTAGCCAGTATATTCAAGTAATCATTAATTTTGGTCAGAAATTAAAAGTAAGGTATGCTAAATACAAAAATATATAAACTTGGCACTCAAAGACTAATCATCTGCACATTTTGGGCAAAATAAAATTTAATTTAGAAAAATCCAGGAAAATGTATGTGTTAATTATACTATCAAGGGCGTAGTAGTCGGCAGAATTTTCTTTGGTCTCCTCAAAGATGTCCATGTCTTAATCCCAATAACCTGTGGCTATGTGGTCCCACACAGCAAAGGGACTTTGCAGGTGTGATTAGTGTTAAGGACTTTAAGATGGAGAAAGCATCCTGGATTATGCCAGTGGCTCCAATCTAATCACACGAGTCTTTAAAAGCAGAGAATGTTTCCCATCTGTGCTCAGAGGAAGACGTGATGGAGAAAGACATTAGAGTGATAAACATTGCTGGTTTTCAAGATATAGGAAGGGGGCCACAACCCATGGCATGCAGGTGGTTTCTAGCACCTAGAAAAAGCAAGTGAAAAGACTCTCCCCTGGAGCCCCCAGAAATAACGCAACCCTGCCTATATCTGCCAGGCGAGCCATTTGTCAAACTTCGAGGAAACCTGTGAGATAATGAATACCTGTGTGTGCTTTAACCACCAATTTGTGCTAATTTGTCATGGCAGTGTTAGAACACTAAAACAAGGCATGCAAGACGTTATCTGTCATCGTTTATATTAACAAAAGCTCTGAAAATAGCTATATTTTACCTATGTCTTTCCCCCTCCCCCAGTCATAACCCTCTAGAGATTTAATAGAATTAAACATTGGCAGATTATTAAGGGAGAAGCTATAGACCCTGTCTTGGGTTGTTGCCTATAGATATTTACAAGCTGCAGAAAACCGCTGCCTTAAATTCCTACTTTACACAAATAAAGCATGAGATTCAGTAAAATAATTGAATTTTTGGCATTTTATAGAGAGATATCTATCTATTTTTAAGCTTTGAAAAATCTTCTATATGTTTCACAGGGTTGCGTTTTTTGAATTATAACTGTGTATGGTCATTAACACTCCAGAAACCAAAAGGTTCATTTTAATTGAAAAAATTGGATTCCTATATCTTGCAAATTAATTGAAGTTCCTCTATGCTTGAAAATATGTCAAAAGTATTATGTAGCTTTCCCACAGTTTAATCTACCTTCCAGAAGAATTTAAATTAATATAAAGATAAAAAGTAACACAGCAGTGGAGTTTAAAGAGCTTTCAGATTTTCTCAGAAGACTGTTACTTTGAAAACCTATGAAATAGACTTTACCCAATTTATATCTAGATTTAAAAACTAAACGAAATAGTGGTAGTGTTCAGATTCTTTTATGCTTTGCACAAAGGAGTAAAAATAAGCAACATCAATGGAGCATATAATATATATCAGATTTGGCACATGTAATGTTTTTAATCTTATCACTAATCCAGCCAGATAAATATTAGCTTTTATTATTATTATTATTATTTTTACAGATGAGGAAATTGAGGTTCACATTTTGTTACAGCTGGTGCAGTCATACAGCTGGTAAGTGGCTGGCAGAAGAATTCATTCCAGATTGAACTGGCTCCGAAGCCTTTGCTTTTTAAAATCTCCAACCTAGTGCCTCTTCCTTTCAACTGCAAAATAAGCAAAAAGATAATCCTATGTCTACAGAATGCTAAACAAATTTCCCGTGAACAAACAATTAATATAGGCAAATAGACGTGTGTTTTTAGGGGGTTCTAACAGTGGAACTCTACTTGCCGGACAAAGATTAAAGGTGCACACAAACTCTTTGATCCTCTTCCCAGGAGGAGGTGAGGCCAGTGACTCCTCCCCTTGCACATGGGTGATCCCTGGACACGTTCTGCTTAGACTGATAGAATACGGCAGAAGTGAGGCTGTACCCGGAATGTACCCAGGCTCCCGATTCTGACAGCTTCTCCTTCCTGTCTCTTGGAGCATTTGCTGTGGGAGTCCAGAGCTGCCATGCAAATGTTTGAGTGCATTGAGGCTGCCATGCTTAAAAAATCCCAAACTAACCATATGAAGAGGCCACAGAGAGAATCAGCAACTGTCAGCTTTTCTAGACTTTCGGGTTCTCACAGCTAAAGCACAGGCATTGTGAGTAGAGATGAGCCTTCCTGATAGGTCCTTCTCAAATCCCTGCCCCAAAGAATCATAACACATAATAGTAAACTCTTATTGTAAGCCACTAAGTTGGGTGGAATTTGTTATTTAGCGAAAGTTAATCAGAACACTGCCCCATACAATAGTTGATAAACTTGTTCTTTGTATGTAGTGACTACTCACACACAAATGATTTAGTTCATTCTACTTTCTGGTTTTCTAGTAAATTTTAAGAAATGGAAATGTTGTCTATGGAAATCTTACTTAAGGCCAGCATTGTTGTTCCAATTTCTTTGTAAATGCTAAAATATTAACTAATTGTTAGTCACTCATATTTAAAGAAATTCGATTATATTGTTAATGTCTTAATGCCCTGCATATAGACATTCAAGACTAGTTATGTGATTTGTTCAGGTTTTTATATTTTAAAAATAACTTGCCATCCCAATAATGCCAATTTTTAGGCTACAAATTTGTGTGAAATAATGAAAATTTTGGAATAATTAAGCATACAAATTTCACCAGGAGAAATATTTCAGATGGTGGAAGTGTTTATATTTTTTACAATTTAATACTTTATAGCACCAAAATGAGCAATTGCAGATATATCTGGGGGATACAATTTCTGGTATGGCATGATGACAACCCTCTTACTTAGTGTCTTGCTCATGTAGTATCTTGCATCAATTGGCCGCTGGCTCCAGGACAGAAACATGAGCCCTGAGGATTCTCCTTGCAGGCCCACTATCCATTCATATTCATGAGGATATTAGGATGATTTGGGATTTTCAGGCTTAGGATGTATCCTTTAGTTGATGTGGAAAGGAGCTCAGGACACTTTTGGAGACTTCCCACCACTGAGCTAATGCACAAGGCTCTACACAGATGGCACATGACAGCCAGAGACTGTCCTGAGGAAAGCATTAAAGCAGACAGACTCTATACTAAGGCAAGTAGACAAGGGAAAAGCCAGGTATTCATGTGGACTGAATTTTACCCAGAAAGACTAAGATTTTGCTTGAAGCATCACAAAAACAAATAGAACTCATTCATGGAAACTTTCATAGGACATGACTGTTGTACCCATTATAGGGGCCCTGGCTAATCTTTGACTTATGATAGCATCATATGACAATGTTGACTGTGAGAAAAGAAACATAACTCTAGAAGTACACTGTCCAATATGGTGGCCCCTAGCAAATCTATAGCTATTTAATTAAAATTAATGCTTTAGTTCCTAAGTGACACTAGCTATATTTCAAGTACTCATTAGCTACAGACACTTAGCTACCATATTGGATGGCACAGACATAGACCATTTCCATTACTGCAAACAGTTCTACTTGACAGTCCTTCTCTGGAATGAATCCAGGTTTGGAGGTATCTAGAAAAGTAAGATGCTGAATTTGAGTGTCATACTCTGCTTATTGCTCAGAAAATAGGCTTGTTCATATGTATAGTTGATCTGGAGAACTTTAAAAGCATCTAGTTCCTACAGACTATGTTGCTGGACTTTGAAATTGTACAGCAGGAACTTTAATTCTAGTGGTGACCTCTCATTCATCCACTGAGTTAAAACTGTTCCTAAGACTCATTTACCCATTCAGAAAATATTTTCTCAGACCCATTATTTACCAAGTGCTATTGTAGACACTGAGATACTTTTGTAAGCAAAATGAATAAGGTCTCTGCTCTTATGCATCTTACATTCTACATGGTTGATACAGACAGAAAAAAAATCAAACATGTAAAATCATTTCACACAGTACTAAGTTCTATGAAGAATATATTTTAAGCTTGGATGGGTGAGGTTGATGTTCAAGTAGCCAGAAAAAGTTTACTTGCGAATGAGCTGGTCAAAAGAAAAAAAAATCAAATATTCATTTGTTCCACAAATATTTATTTAACACCTATTATGACCTGGCTAATGTAGTAGGTTGCCAGTGTAGGGTTTTATTAACACAATTAAAACACAATAAAATATGTTAGATATTCAAAGGCCCACTCTCACATAATGAATTAGAATCTCAATGATGTGCTCCAGAAATTGGTATACTTAAAAATCATCAAAAGTAACTTTTGGAGTACCAGAATGGTGATGATGCCTCAGTACTACTTTGAACTCAATCCATGATGAGAAATAATTAAAAAGAAGCAAATCAAAATCATGACTGGCTGGAAGCAAGATGGCAGACTAGAAAACCCGCCAGCCATAGTGTCTCTACAAGAAAGATAGATCTCAGAAGAAAGTGATTTAAGAAAAAAAAAAAAAGGTAGACAAACATAGATCAAGTGAGGGTCAGGAGGAAGAGTGTCTGAAACTATAGGAGTCTCCATGAGAAGAAGTGGCAGAGCAGAACTTGAAGGAGAAAGGCATTGGCAGAGTCTAAACCCCAGGAGGCTTGGAGACCAGTGACAAGGGTAGGTGAAGTGAGTAAATTCTCCTCCCTTGCATCTCAAACTGCTGGTGGGCTCCACAGCTGCTGGAGAGACCTGCCAACACCAGCCCAGAGATGGCTGCCACTAGTGAGCCATGAGCCTCTTATGGACAAGGCACCAGGCTCCCAGCTCTCTTTGGGTACTTCCCGCCCCATAGACTAGAGCCTATATGCAGATGCCATATTGCTTCATTCTTCCCTTCCCCTTCCCTACTCTCAGCTGCCAAGATAGACAATTTATCTACCACCTGGAGGCATCCACAAGGAAGGAGTCCTTTCCTTTTGGAGCCCTGCAGTGGACTGAGGGGCACTCGAACTGTGAGCTCCCTACCTGCTGGCCCACCAGCTGCTGCTTATCTGGTGACTCCAGGAGAGTGGGGCAAATCCCGAGGCAGAGAGACATTGATCTAGCTTGGGCACCCTGTGGGTGACTTGAGACCAGCACTCCTCTCCCTGGTAGGGTCAGGGATTGATGTATAGGGCCCAAGGGACATGCCTGCACACCAGATCCCATACATCCAGGTCTCGATCACATTGCCTTGGGGCACAGAAGGAATATTTGTGAATTAGTCTACTGAGGTGTTTGTGCCTTCAGGGGCAGATCAGAGTGGGTCCTAGCTATGGCTTGTTTGAAATAAGTCAGTTGCAGAGACAAAACAGAGAAAGAAGAGAAAAGAGCAAAGCCTAGAAGAAATGTGGGGTTACATGAAGAGGCCTAACATGAGAATTATAGAGGGTGAAGAGGGAGAATTCCTGAGGGTGAAGAAGAAAGTACATAATGGTTGGATAAACTCTTTGAGAATACAATGGAGGAAAATTTCCCTGGCCTTGCTAAAAATCTAGATATCCAGGTATAAGAAGCTCAAAGGACTCCTGAGAGATTCATTACAAACAGGATGACACCATGACACATAGTCATCCCACTGGCAAAAATAAATATGAAAGAGGATTCCTATGATGTGTAAGGCAAAATATGCAGGAAACCAGTGTAAAGTCATCTGAAAGCTAAAGGTCAAAGGCCAGATACCACAATGGTTCAAAAGAGAAAACAAAGCAACAAAGTTCAACTCAACAGAATGAATAGAAAGCTGTCCCACTTATCAATTCTTTCAATAAATGTGAATGGCTTGAACCACCCACTAAAGAGACATAGGCTTGCCAAATGGATTAATATCCACAAGCCAAGTATCTGCTGTCTTCAGGAAATACAACTACCTCACAACAATACATTCAGATTCAAGGTGAAGGGATGGAAAAAATATTTCATGCAAATGGAAGCCAAAAGAAAGCTGGTATAGCAGTTCTGATTTCAGATAACTTAATTATCTGAAATAAACATATCTTCAAATAAAAAAAGTAATGAAAGACAAAGATAGTCACTATATAATGGTGAAGGGTACAATTAAATAAGAAGATAAACAATTCTAAATGTTTATGTACATAACTCAGGTGCACCCAGATTCATAAAGCAAATCCTACTTGATTTTTTAAAAAATGATAAACAGCAATACCATAATAGCTGGAGACTTCAACACCTCTCTGACTGAACAGGACAGATGCTCCAAACAGAAAATAAACAAAATACAATGGACTTACACAGAACTCTGGAACAAATGGGCCTGCCTGCTATTTACAGAACATACTACTCCAAAACCACAGAATGAATATACATTTTTCTCATCAGCTCATGGGACATTCTCTAAGGTTGACCATATTATAGGCAACAAAGCATTTCTCAATACATTAAAAAAAAGTAGAAATTATACATCTTCTCAGAACACAGTGGAATAAAATTAGAAATTAGCACCAAAAGAAACTCTCATCTCTACATAAAGTCATGGAAACTAAATAAGCTTCTGCTGAAGGATTATTAGGTTAAAGAAGAAATTAAGATAGAAATCAAAAGATTCTTTGAATTCAATGATAAAGGAGACAGAAGTTATCAAAATCTGTGAGACACAGCTAAAGCAGTCCTTAATGGAAAATTCATATCCATAAATATCTACATCAAAAAACAGAACAATCACAAAATGACAGTCTAATGAATGATATCAAAGAACTGGAAAGGGATGAGCAAACCTATCTCAAACCCAGCAGAATAAAAGAAATAACAAAGATCAGAGCAGAACCAAGTGAAATCAATAACAACAGCAACCAAAAAAAAAAAAAAAAAACTATATGGAAGATTAATAAAACAAAATGTTGGTTCTTTGAAAAGATAAAAAAAAAATTGACATACCTCTTGCTAGATTAACAAGAAGCAGGAAAGAAAGGACTCTAATAAGCTCCATCAGGAATGAAAAAGGAGAAATTACAGGTGATAACATGGTAATACAAAATGTTATCTATGCATACTATAAAAATATTTATGCACATAGCTTTGAAAATGTGGAGGAAATGGACAAATTTGTAAAAAAACACAGCATCCCTAGGATCAATCAGGAAGAAAAAGAATTCCTGAGCAGACCAATATCAAGTACTGAAATTGAAGCAGCAATAAAACACCTTCCTAGAAAGAAAATTCCTGGATCAGATGGTTGCACACCCAAATTTTACCAGGCCTACAAAGAAGAACTGGTGCCTAAGCTTCAGAAATTATTTCACACATCCACAAGGAAGGGATCCGCCCCAATAGGATTTATGAAACCAACATCACCTTGTTACCAAAACCAGGAAAGGATGAAACAAAAGAAAAACTACAGACCAATATCCCTCATGAATATAGATGCAAATTCTCAACATAATCGTAGCCAACCGAATTCAGGTGCTAAACAAAAAAATAATCCATCATGACCAAGTGGGCTTCATCCCACAGATGCAAGGATGGTTCAACAGATACAGCTCTATAAATGTAATACACCACATGAATAGAAGCAAAAACAAAGATCATATAATCCCCTCAAGGTGTAGAAAAAACAACAAAATTCAACACCCTTCTATGATAACACTTAACAAAATAGGCATAGAATGAATTTACCTAAAAATGATAAAAGCCATATATGACAAACCCATAGACAACATCATACTGAATGGGGAAAAATTGAAAACATTCCCACTTAGAACTAGAACAAGACAAGGTTGTCCTTTATCACCTCTTCTATTCAACATAGTGCTGAAGTCCTACCTAGAGTAATCAGACAAGTGAAGTAAATTAAAGGCATCCAAATTGGGCAGAAGAAGTCAAACTATCACTTCTTGCTGATAACAGGATCTTATATGTACAAAACCCCAAAGATTCTGCTATGAGACTACTGGAATTGATAAACAAATTCAGCAAAGCCTCATGTTACAAAATCAATGTACACAAATCAGTAGCATTCCTATATGCCAACAACTGTCAATTGAGAACCAAATTGAAGATTCAGTATTCTTCACAGTAACAACAAAGAAAATAAAATGTCTAGGAATATATTTAATTAAGGACGTGAAAGACCTCTAGAGGGAAAACTTGGAAACACTGGGGAAGGAAATAGCAAACAATGTAAACAGGTGGAAAAACACACCACGCTCATGGGTCAGCAGAATAAACAAAGTTAAAATGTCTCTGCTACCCAACATGATCTACCGAGTCAATGCAATCCCTATTAAAATAACAACATCATTTTTCACAGATCTAGAAAAAATAATTATATGCTTCGTATGGAGCCAGAGAAGACCCCGTATAACAAAAGTCATCTTACGCAAAAAAAAACAAATTGGGAGGCATCAATTTACCAGACTTCAAGCTATACTGCAAGGCTATAGTAACTAAAACAGCATATCATTGGCACAAGAATAGAGATATAAACCAATAGAACTGAACTGAAAACCCAGATATAAAACCATCCTCATATAGCCATCTAATCTTTGACAAAGCAGACAAAAACATACACTGGGGGAAAGAATCCCTATTTAATAAATGGTGCTGGGAAAATTGGATACCTACAAGCAAAAGAATGAAACAGGATCTGCACCTCTCACCTCACAAAAATCAGCTCACAGTCGATAACAGATTAAACATAAGGCATGAATCTATAGGCATTGTAGAAGAAAATATTGGAAAAACACAGACATTGGCCTAGGCAAAGAATTTATGCAGAAGACTCAAATGCAATCACAACAGCAACAAAAATAAATAAATGGGACCTGATCAAATTGAAAAACTTCTGCACAGCCAAGGAAACTATCATGAGAGCAAACAGACAAGCTACAGAATGGGAGAAAATATTCTCATGCTACACATCCCATGAAGGGGTGATAACAAGAATCTATATAGAACTCAGGAAAATCAGCAAGAAAAAATCAAACAACCTTATCAAAAAGTGGGCAAAGGACATGAAGAGAAACTTTTCAAAAAAACACTAATGGCCAATAAACATATGAAAAAATGCTTAACGTCTCTAATCATCAGGGAAATGCAAATCAAAACCACAATGAGATATCACTTAACTCCAGTGAAAATTTGCTTTATCAGAAAGTCTCATAACAATAAATGTTGGTGTGGATGCAGAGAGATACACTATGGGTGGGACTGCAAACTAGTACAACCTCTATGGAAACTAAAATGGAGATACCTCAAAGAGCTACAAGCAGAACTACCATTTGATCCAGCTATCTCATTACTGGGCATCTACCCAAAGGAAAAAAAAAAAGACATTCCATAAAAAAAAACAAAAACAAAAAAAAACACACCACCATATGCACTGGAATGTTTATAGCAACACAGTTCACATTGCAAAGATGTGGAAACAACCTAAGTGCCCATCAATCCATGTGTGGATTAATAAAATGTGCTATATGTATATCAGAGAATTCTACTCAACCACAAAAGACAATGGTGATCTTGCACCTCTTGTATTATCCTGTATAGAGCTGGAGCCCATTGTACTAAATGAAGTATCACAAGAATGGAAAAACAAGCACCGCATGTACTCACTATCAAATTGGTATTAACTGATCAACACTTATAATCACATATAGTAGTTGCATTATTTAATAATGTTTAGTAACATTATTAAATAAAAGCACATAGACACAAGCATAACAGGAAACAAAATAAATGTTAACGTTAGCGAATGTTGAAATTTGTGTATATATACATAATGCAGATGTAATATCCTCTTGAGCAGTGTTGGAAATAGTAGCTATGCCAGGGGAAAATTTATGCAGTCCCCTTGGCTGTAGGCTACACATTCATTATGTTATACAAATATGCAAAAAATCCATATCCACAGTTGTCTAAAATAAAATTGAAATTACACATTCATCTGGTGATGGGCAGATGGGAGGGTGGAGGAGGGGATGGGTATATTCACACCTAAGGGATGTGGGGTGCACCATCTGGGCAATGGACACACTTGAAGCTCTGACTGAGGTGAGGCAATATATGTAGCCTAACATTTGTACCCCTGTAATATGCTGAAATAAAAAATAAAATAAAAAAATAAAAAGCTGTAAAAAAAATCAAATATCATAATTAAAGTTGTTTTGGCTTCAAAATAAATAATCAATTGAAGAGCAAGAAAATTATAATAGACAATTAGGAAACTCCTAAATTAATTTGAATAAAAGTAACAGAGGTCCAAAACTGAGTGGGATCTGTGAGAATAGAAAGAATAAAAATAAACAAAAGGGCTTAAAGAAGTGGCGATATGAAAGAAGTAGTAACCTAGAAATTTTCAGACTCATGTCTAAGAGAATGATGATGCTACTTAGAGATATATCCAAACCAAAAATGTTAGGAGAAGCAGGTTGGGTTCATTTTAGATATTGTAAATTTATAATTATTTGCTCTTTAATTATGGATGTACACTTTTCCTTTTTCTAAATTTCTGAGACTTGCAAAAATAATAAAGAGAAACATGATTTTATGCCAGAAAATAGGATAGAAACAATTCATCATGCCCAACATAATGTGAGCCTCCCACAGTATCCAAAATATATATGCTAGAAATTGTTAGAATATCTAAATTAGATCCACCTTCTTATTACAGTTGAAGATGAGAAGAAAACAAAGCTTTGTATTCTTTATTATCATTTTTAGAACTTGTAACATAAAAAATGGACTTCCATAAAAAAAAGTAATTCAACATCAAAGTCCAATAAAAGAGTAAACTGGACTAAATATATTCATATATTAGTTTGACCTAAGTCTGGGAATTGGGCCAGACTTTTCAAATTATACTATCATTATTTACAAAAAAAAGGAAATGTTAACTAACATTATTAAATAAAAGCACATATACACAGGCATAACAGGAAACAAAATAAATGTTAATGTTAACGAATGTTGAGATGTGTGTATATATACATAATGCAGATGCAATATCCTCTTGAGCAGTGTTGGAAATAGTAGCTATGCCAGGGGAAAATTTATGCAATCCCTTTGGCTGTAGGCTACACATTCGTTGTGTTATACAAATATACAAAGAAGGCATACCCACAGTTGCCTAAAACAAAATTGAAATTACACATTTTGCATTTAAAGTTTTTTCTCACTGCTCCCTTTTCTTGATGAATGGCAGATAACAAATTTCAGGTATTTGCAAAAACAAATGTATTTTAAAAGTTACCTTAGTTTTCTAAATCTTTTCTATATGACGTATCTTTTATGCCCACAGCTTTTATGCGTTTACAGAAAAATGTATGTGTGTTCAGAAAGCTGCTATTTTGTATTCAAAATTGACCATGTTTTAAGCCCTATTTCATTTGCTATAGTCAGTTTGGTTAAGGGTAGATATGTTGGTATTTTGTTTGGATTCATTATTAAGGCAAATTATATTTTCTGCTTAAAATAGTTTTCCTAATCAGACTAAACATTTAGGCCACCTATCTAGACTAACATTCCTCTTTTTTCTCTGAAATATTTGATCTCTCTTTATCCATTCTGGGGTTTTGTGCATTTCTAAGATGATCATCTTAGTGTGGGGTCCTGATTTTCCCAGTGACTTAGCAGCACAGTAATTTGGCTGCAATGTTGATGAGCTCAGACAAGAAGAAGGTGATGATGACAGGAAGGCATAATAAGGAAATGCTATCCCCGGGGAAGAAATAGTTCGTGGCTGGAGCAATGCGCTACCCCAGCTACCCTTTCTCAAGTGATACTTATTTTTGAAAGACAGTGTTAAGAGTGTGCAATTGTAGAAGCAATGTGGTTGCTTCAGCAATATATACCACACCATGTTTAAACTTGTTTTCTTGAAAGGTTAAAAAAAGAAAAATGCTCATCTCTTGAAGAAAATTCCAAACCTTCATTGTGAACAGTAATCCAATATTTCAATTTAGAATTTGAAAGCATTTTAAATAAGCAGCAATTATTCCAGGCAAACAGCAAATATAAATGCCAGCAGTCAAAAATCCTGTGAAAAGATATGATTAAAACTGAGATTAAATATAAATATATATGTGTGTGTGTGTGTGTATATTTATCTGTAGTTCTTGACTTTTAAAGTTCACAGATATTTTCCCCTGAGAACAAAATAAGGAAGATTAAATGTTAAAGAAAAATATAAGAAAAATTTTAAAAAAGAAAAATTAAGATAATATTAGTATTTTGTTACCAACTCCACAGCCAAACATAGAACACTTCTCAATGATTGAAATTTAGTTTAAGGGAGAAGAAAACCATTATTACGATTATTGTTATTGTTATTATTATACTATGAATTAGTTTTAGTTTTACTTTTGGCAGCATTACCTGCAAATCAGCTAACACAGGTAGTAGATCTGATCTTTTATTTATTATATAAGAAAAGTTGTATTTTCTCACTTTAAGGGAACATTTTAACTGAATTTTCTAATTATACATTATAAATGCAACAAGACCAGATCAAATCATGTGTCAGTGGAAAGATCTCTCTTCTCCTATGTCTTCTGTCCTACTTTCCACCTGTTACCTTGATTTTTAAGATGCCTTCTCCCCAACTCTGTCGTATATAAGTTGCCCTTTTCCTATAGCTCTCCTCTTGCTGCCATCATGATTTTTAAATGCTTATTGATAGTGGTGATATATTTAAAAAGCAAATTCAAATATTAATAATAAATTGAAATATTATCTTACTCTCTGAAAGTAATTAGTGATATGCATTGTTTTAAATACTTTTCCATGCTTATACAACATATGGGTAGGTGTCTCTCTGCATTTATAGGTACTTATTTCATATCAGTGTACACAAATTTACTACTTTCTTTTAATAGCTATATAGTACTTTAGTATATAAATTAATCACTCTCAAGTAGCTAGTTATTTAATTTGTTTACATTTTCCCCAAAGGTGAACAATGCCTTAGTGAACATCTAGCCATTTATGTCACTAAGTGCTGACCAGTGTATCCATCCACCATGTTATCCAGCCAAGGATAGACTACACATTCTCTTCATGATCATCTACACCAAAATTTTCTAAATAGCTTTTTAAAATGCAACAGTTAGTTCTCTTACACTTACACTTATAATAATTTTGCACAGTAATAAGCCAGACAAATGTGTGGAAATAAATTCTATTTGTGTATTAGATATCAATGATAGGAAACATTATTTACATAAAATGTAAAGCTAGCTAATAATTCATTGAAACATTTTCATATACCATCTCTCCAAATCTGCTTTTAAAGAGACTGTAACATAATTTCAAGAATAAGGACCTTCTTGAATTGAGATCTATGGAAACGAGATTATAGCTCCATAAGATTCTAGCAGTGCCAAAGGTCTGGAATACCCTCTGGCACAGGACTCTCTTTTCATGCTAAAGACTAAATGAGGGCTCTGAAAACACTGCTTTAGCAAGCACACATTTATTTCAATGGTGCTGGATTTTCTATTGTTTAACAGTTACCATTTTTTTCTTCTCTTTGGAAAGAAAACTTGTAGGGACAAACATCTCTGTTCTGCTTACATTAAAAGCAGAATTTAAGACGTGCGCATTGGTTTTTGAGGTGAGGGTGAAAATTAGTTATGAAATGATTTGAATCCTTGTTGAGATAATGCTTCTGTGTTATAGTTATCTAAACAGAATGAGTCTAAAGTCAGTCTAAAGAATCATATCTCTTCAGATTTCATACTGATAATCTCAGAAGAGCACTTTGAAACAGAAAATTTCACTCCACTTTGAAAAGTGACTCTTTTATAAAACATGACCCTTTATGAGAGTTCATTCTTTTGAAAAATTGTCTAAGTACAGGAAAAGTAACTGAACAGCAAGGGGTAGTGGTCATGAGGTTTTGACCACTTTAGACTGTCAAATAGACCTCAAAATTTATCAGGCTCTGGAAAATCTATTGAAGTTGTAGGAAGTAACCAAGTGATTGCTACAGATGCATACACTTGAATTATTTTATGTGGTATTACATGACTTTTCTTTTTTGTGGGGGAAGGAGGTGTCAAAAGCTGAGGGACCTAGGTGGTTCAGCCTTTTAATGCTCTCAACATTTTCCACCTCATATGTCAGGTCAAAATTGTAATAACAAAGCTCGGAGCAGCTGCCTATAATGTGTTTGGTTCTAACTCAGATGAAAGCATGTATCATTTCTCTCTACTTCATGAAAGCACATGCATGCATATTTTCAAATATAAAGTCAAAAGACATTTCAAAGTTTGAATAGAATCCTTCCTACTCAAAGTAATCTAAAAAAGCAATACTTCAAAACCTTATTAAGTATTAACCAAATGATAATATTTTGTCCATTTAAATTTGTATGTCTTCAGGTCTGTTGGATGTTTTAATTGTATGTTTGATATTAAAACAACAGGCTCAATTTAACGCATGTAAAGATATGACTGACTGATCTCTTTTACTTATCCTAAAATCTAAAGTTAGAATAATTTTGATGTTTTATACGTAGTGTTTGTAAAACAGAAAACAAAGTTACTTTAATATCTTACATTTTTCTGAAATCTTTCATTTATATTTAGTATGTAATTTAGCCCTTATAACAATATCATTAAATAATTAATTGCTATATTTTGTTTAAATGACTTGTTTTGACTCCTTTTGGGATTTAGAGGGAGAAAACCCTGTTCTTTCATAATATTATACTGTGCTATTCCAATAATATTTTCATTAAATTTTGTAGTAAAGAAGCTTTCAATATATCACCTATATTAGGACTTCTGTTTAGCATTTTAGAATGCATTATTATTATAATTTAAACTTGATTTAAATAAAAACATCTTTATAGAAAACCTGATATCATTTTTTTGATGGGGAGAGAGATTCCTTTGCTATCACTCTGTTAATTTTTATGTCTCATTGGTTATTTGTAAATCAAATCATTATTTTTATGATTTAAAATAAATTCTAGAATTAATATATTTAACTCAACAAATCAACCAATAATGTCATAACTTAAAATTTGTTTATAAAAATGAAGTTGGTCCCTGTAATTTAAAGCATAATTAATTAAAAGGTTATAAAATTCTGCTTACTCAAAAGGGCAAACATTTATTCATTAAATATATATCCCCTGCAATCACTGTCCTAGGCTTTGAGTTCATGGTGATGATCAAAATTATTCATAGGTTTCAAGGACCCTGCTCACATAGAGCTTACAGTCTATATGGGAAAATAATTTAGTAAAATACTCACATTAATATAATAGATATATACTTGATTCAAATTTAGATAATAGTTATAAAGAAAAGATACCTAAGTTAAGAGAACTAGCTTAAAATTAGGGGATCAAGGAAGCCAAAGAATTGTTGATTAAGGTGAAAGAAATCCATGGGCTGGGATGACCACATGGGCATGGTATGGGGTGTATCTATGAGATGCAGTCAGGACAACAGCCCTGGAGCAGGAGGCAGCATGCCCCACACCCTATTCAGTGGAGAGAAGTTCCTTATTGTGTCCAAAGCAGAAGACTACATTGTGAGTTGATGCTAAAGAATTCTGGGACTTGATTACACAAGCAGTCTGGAATTTATCCAAAATGAATGGGGAAGCCGTTAAAGGGATTTGGCATAGAGTGGTGATAGCAAGGTCAGATTAGCAGTTCAAAACTCTCTCTCAGCTTGTATCATGGCAGGACAATTGTAGGGCCCTAGATTGGAAGAAGGAAGAAAAGTCAGGGGCCCTATGACTAGCCAATAGAGAGATAACAGCAGCATGAATTGTTTTGGGGGGGAGGTGAGAACACCCTATTTGTTGTTTTGGTTTTTACATATATTCAGGCCCCTCAAAGCAGGAATGCTATTCAACATATATAACATCTGGAACAAAAATAAGCACCAACCAAACATCATGGGAGACTGATTGATCAGCTCATACTCCAGGACATGCATGGATACCGCTTTGCACAGCAATATGATTTTAAAACACTCTTTCGAATCTATATAAACAAAGTAAAAATGTTAAAAGTTCATTTCATGTTTTTGTTTTTCAGGTGATTAGATTTTTAGTAGCTTACATTACATAGCAGCTTGATGAGATATACTTTTAATAGTAGTGTGTGTTTTTTTTTCTTTTTTACTACATAAACATGGCAAATGATACTTTTCCTTGTTAATCAGCAAGGCCAAGTTAAAATTACCAGATGTCAATACTTACACGAAAAGAATGCTGCAACCAAACCGAGGAAATACTGTCTGTTTTGCCTAAAGAAAGCATCTCACTGAATATCTGGAAAGCGCATTGTCTTCCAATTATGGCTCCTTTATGAGTCACCATAACTTAACTATAGCTGTAATGTAACTGACCAGCACTGATGAGGAGATCAATAACCACTAAAACAAAGTAAATGGTGTCTGTGTGCAAGGAATACTTACCATTTTTGTCTCTGAGGAAGTACATCTCATTTAAATGTATTTCAGCTCCTGATATTTTGTATATTTTTTAAGTAAACTTCAATTTTACTAAAATCTCTGCAATAGCTAATCAATATATTTAATTATATACTCTCTCCCATTGTGTTTAAATAGGATCAGTGCATGTTTTAGATAAGAAATGCTGTGCCATTTAATTTCATCAGAAAAACAATTACTGGTAGGAATTTGTTTTAAGCTCTCTCTGATATTCAGCTCAAAAGCATATTATACATAAGCCTTTGGAGAATACAGTTGGAGAGCTTGGCTTTAGGTTTCAAAATGTAGGGGATAAGTGGTAAAGGGATGTCTCTTCATCCTCCATATAAAACTATCTTTACATATGCAAATATTTTAATGTAGTATTTCAAATGAAGAAAGATAAACTGAGATCATACCATTTTGGGGGCACCAAGGTTGTCAGTTTATTTTTTTCCTTCATCATTTTATATTTTGATTTATACATAATATTTTACATACATATGGGTACATGTGATATTATGTTACAGGCACAGAGCATGTAATGATCAAGTTAGGGCATGTGAGGTATCCATCGCCCTGGGTATGTAGCATTTTTGTGTGTTGATAACATTTCCTTTTTGTTCTTCTAGCTACTTTGAACTATACAATACATTCTTGCTAACTATAGTTACCTTACTCTGCTACCTAACATTAGAACTTATACCTTCTATTTAACTGCATGTTTGTACCCATTGACCAGCCTCTCTTAATCCTCCTGTCTCACCCATACACTCTTCGCAGCCTCTGGTATGTATCATTCTACACTCTACCTCCATCAGATCCACTTTTTTGGCTCCAACATATGAATGGGCTATTTGTCTTTTTGCGCCTGGCTTATTTTACTTAAAAAAATTACCTTCAGTTCCATCCATGTTGTTGCAAATGACATCATTTAATTCCTTTGTGTGGCCAAATAATATTCCATTGTGTATATATGCTACCTTTTCTTTGTGCATTTATCCATTGATGGACACTTAGGTTGCTACTGTGAATAGTGCTCCAAGAAGCATGTTAGTGTGGGTATCCCTTCGGTGTAGTGATTTATTTTTCTTTGAATAAGTACCATGCAGTGGGATGGTTGAATTCTATGGTAGTTCTATTTTTAGTTTTTAATTTTTTGAGAAATCTCCATACTGTTTTCCACAATGGCTGTACTAATTTATATTCCCACCAACAGTGTATAAGAGTTCTCTTTTTTTCTGAATGTTCACTAGCATCTGCTTTTTTATTATTTTTATTATTATTTTTTGTCTTTTTAGTAATGGCCATTTTAAGTGGTGTAAGATAATACATGATTGCGGGTTTGATTTGTACTTCTCTGATGATTAGTGATGTTGAGGAATTTTTTGATATACCTATTAGTTATTTGTATGACTTCTTTTGAGAAATTCCTATTCTTGCCCTTTACCCAGTTTTTTTTATTTCAGCATATTATGGGGATTCAAATGTTAAAGTTACCTATATTGCCCTTACCCTCCCTGCCCCCCTCAAGTCAGAGCTTCAAGTGTGACTATCTCCCAGACAGTGTGCCTCACACTCATTATGTATGTATATACCCATCCCCTCCTCTGCCCTCCCATCTGCCTGACACCCGATAAATGTTATTCCTATATGTCCACTTAGGTGTTGATCAGTGAAAGCAATTTGCTGGTGACTACAAGTGGTGCTTGTTTTTCCATTCTTGGGATACTTCACTTAGTAGAATGGGTTCCAGCTTTATCCAGAAAAATACAAGAGGTGCTATATCATCATTGTTTCTTATAGCTGAATAGTACTCCATGGTATACATATACCACATTTTATTAATCCACTCATGGATTGATAGGAACTTGGGTTGTTTCCACAACTTTACAATTGTGAATTGTGCTGCTATAAATATTTGAGTACAGGTGTCTTTTTTTATAGAGTGTCTTTTGTCCTTTTGGGTAGATGCCTAGTAGTGGCATTGCTAGATCAAATGGTAGATCTACTTGTATCACTTTAAGGTATCTCCATGTTGCTTCACACAGAGGTTGCACTAGTTTTCAATCCCACCAGCAGTGTAAGAGTGTTCCTATCTCTCTGCATCCACACCAACATTTATTGTTTTCAGACTTTTTCATAAAAGTCATTCTTACTGGAGATAAGTGATATCTCATTGCAGTTTTGATTTGCATTTCCTTGATGATTAGAGATGTTGAGCATTTTTCATATGTTTGTTGGCCATTATTCTGTCTTCTTTTGAAAAGTTCCTATTCATGTCCTTTGCCCATTTTTGATAGGGTTGTTTGATTTTTTCTTGCTGATTTTCCTGAGTTCTAAATAGATTCTAGTTATCAGCCCCTTATCAGATATGTAGCATGCAAAAATTTTCTATTATTCTGTAGGTTGTCTGTTTGCTCTGGTGACTCAATACCCTTCACAATAGCAACAAAGAACATAAAGTACCTAAGAATATATTTAACTAAGGAGATAAAAGACCTCTACAGGGAGAACTATGAAACACTGAGGAAGGTAATAGCAAAGGACATAAACAGATGGTATGATGGAAATCCATACCACGGTCGTGGGTCGGCAGAATCAACATTGTTAAAATGTTTATACTACTCAAAGAGATCTATAGATTCACTGCAATCCCTATTAAAATACTAACATCATTTTTCACAGATATAGAGAAAATAATTTTATGCTTCATACAGAACCAGAGAAGACCCTGTATTTCAAAAGCAATTCTACGTAATAAAAACAAAATGGTAGATATCAATTTTCCAGATTTAAAACTGTACTACAAGGCTGTAGTAATTAAATCAGCTTTGGATTGGCACAAGAATAGGGACATTGACCAGTGGAACAGAACTGAGAACCCAGATATAAAACCATCCTCATATAACCATCTGATCTTTGACAAAGGAGACAAAAACATACACTGGGGGAAAGAATCCTTATTCAATAAATGGTGCTGGGAAAACTGCATAGCTACATGTGGAAGATTGAAGCAGGATCCACACCTTTCACCTCTCACAAAAATCAACTCACATTGGGTAACAAACTTAAACCTAATGTATGAAACTATTAGAATTCTAGACAAAAACATTGAAAACACTCTTCTAGACATTGGCCTAGGCAAAGAATTTATGAAGAAGACCCTAAAGGCAATCACAATAACAACAAAAATAAATAAATGGGACCTCATGAAACTAAAAAGCTTCTCAAAGAAACTGTCATTAGAGCAAACAGACAACCTACCCACTTTTAAAAGGAATTATTTATTTTTTTTTTACTGTTGAGTTGTTTGAGTTCCTTGAATATTCCAGATATTAGTCCCTAGTCAGATGAATAGTTTGTAAGTATTTTGTCTGACAATCTAATTTACTATAGCTATTAAAAATACCTAGAAATAAATTTAATGAAAGAGTTAAAATATCTCTACAAGGAAAACCACAAAACGCTGATAAAAGTAATTGAAAAAGACATAAACAAATAGGAAAAAAATCCCATTCTCATGGATTATAAGAATTAATTTCATTAAAATGACCAAACTGCCCAAGCAATCTACAGATTCAAGACAATCTCTATCAGAGTACCAGCATCTTTTTTCACAAAAAAAAAAAAAAAAAAATTCTACACTTCACATGGAATCAAAAAAAAGCCCAAATAGGAAAATCAATCCTGAATAAAGAGAGCAAAGCTGGAAGCATCACACTATTTGACTTTGAAATATAGTACAAGGCAAAAGTAACCAAAACAGTGTTGTGCTGGTATAAAAACAGACACATTGACTAATGAAACAGAATAGAGAAGCCAGAAATATAGCCAAATGATCTTTGACAAAGACCAAAAGGATGTACATTGGGAAAAGGATACCTTCTTCAGTAAATAGTGCTAGGAAAATTGGATATCCATATAGAAGAGATTGAAACTGGATCCCTATCTCTCAACATATTCAAAAATCAACTTAAGATGGATTACAGACTTAAAATAAGACCTAAAACCATAAAATCACTAGAAGAAAACATAGAAAAAACACTTCATGATGTTGGTGTAGGCAACGATTTTATGGCTAAAACTACAAATGACCAAAACATAATGGACAAATGGGACTATACTAAACTAAAAAGCTTCTGCACAATCATTTTATTAATGATTACCAATTCTTAAAAATTTCTGGATCTTGACTAACTCACTTGTTATAATTATTGAATGATTTGGGCACGTTGAAGTTGTCATGATATGTGCAGGTCACCCCTTTTTGGAGTAGTACATTGATCCCTCCTGATTATTAACATACTTATCTATTTCTTAAACACAGCTTAGCATTTGAAATTGCAAAGAGGTTTGTGTCTGAGCTACAAAAGATGTTGGGATGAATTGAGATTCAAGTAGGATGAAGTTAGACTTCACAATGTTAGAATTACAGTAATGGACAACACAGTGTACTAAGAAAGTTTCAGAGGATAAGTTAGGATGTATAAATTTGATACATCAAGTTTTGATGCTGACAAAGGCCATAGTAAACTTTTGATAATGGGTTAAAAAAAAAGGAAAAAAAAAAAGAAAAGCATTAGTACTAGACAATGTATGTTGGTGATTATAATTTATATTAATATCTATATATACACATGTTGATCTATTATATGTCTATATCTATCTATTTATCTGTATTATTTGCTTAAAATATAGAGTTGACAATTGGAAGAGTACATCTCACATGGTCTATACTAGTTAAATCTGAAAGTATAAAAGATTGTGATTATAAGCATTTATGTTTCAATCAAGTAGCAAGTACTGTTAAAATGGTATATCCAATCAGATAATATCAGGGACATGTGATTGCTGCAGATTATTCTACTGTCTTAAGAGATAGGCTATGGATATCCACATTGTGATTTGGGAGTTTCAGAGGACAAAGCGAATTGCCTGCTGAACTCATGGTCATGTTTGGAAGAGACAAGCCGGCAAAGATAAAAATGCATCATCTACAACTGACTTGATTGGATCTGATGGAACCGCATCAGGAAAGGTGTGTGCTTACCATTCCTGGAATTAGGTTGGGGGCTGAATCGCTGGGCACCTTTGCTGAATCATTAGGCATACAAGTTTTGACGGCCATGTGTTGTGAATTTAGAAAGTAAAGAATATGAATATTTATAATTATCTGGTCCTTTCATAGTGTATTTATTAGCACCAAAACAATTTTAGATGGGCTATCACCAAAAATATTTCAAAATAAACTGCAGACTATTTAACATACCTTGATTATGACCCGCAAGGTGATGTGCTGCAATAATCCAAGTAAACGTTCATTAACGAATCCATCGTTCAATAGATTTTACTGTACTGATTTTTAACAGAACTGCTTTAAACACTGTATCAACAGTTGTAAATTCAAATGCTCAGTGGCCAACCCCCAATATAAATGAATGAATTTGACCTTCTGGAAGACCTAGAGAGATAACAGGGTGCAAAGGAGACTAAGCAAAGTGAGGAGTCTTCCTCCCACATAAACAGCTGCTGCTCGGATTAACCTAATGGTTGCCTCATGGAAATGCAGCCCTACTGAAAATTTTTTGGATTATTTTAGATCAAACGTATAATATTGTTAAATCCAGCAACTAATTCTGTTATTTTTATAATGCTAAACTGCCAGAAAAAGTAAATATGCAACTGGAAATGACCCGAGACCACCAGGAAGTAACCTTGCCTGTGTCAGTATTGAGAAAATTACTCCAGTGTAAAAAGTCTTTCACTAGCTCTGTGTTTTGGAGGGAATGTACTGGACCAATGTTCCAGAATCTCTGTTTTTCACAATCACTCACAGCAAAAATTCCAGAAATATATTGTTACGAGTGCGATTTTTAAATACAAACACATATATGTTGCTGGAATTTAGTTATCAAATGATAATTTAACAAAAGTGTTGATTTGAAGTTTATGCCTCCCATAATATTAAAAATAATAGAATCTTCTTGGTTACTTTCCCTCTCTCTCTCTCTCTCTGTTTTATTTATTTTATTGCCTTATTTCAGTCCACAACCTCTCTCCTCTTCCTGGCCTATATGAGATCTTCTCACTTCCCAATCAGTTTCCTGTTTAGCTGGAGGGAAGCAGGGAAGAAATCTGGATTAAGATTTCCAGTGTACCATGAAAGGAGGCAATGGCTACTGCAGAGCCTGCTACACTAACAGAACCACTCGAACGTTTTCTGTATTAAAAAATTCTATCCCTTGTTTGGTTAAGAATAGTATCAAAATAATTTAATCACCTGTATTTCAGCTTCTTGCACTCTGACTTCTGGTTAGAAGAGGAGTGGATCAGCAGAACTTGCTGCACAAGCTGTTTCTGAATAAATAGGGTCCCTTTTTTCCACTCAACTTTGTTATGTAAAATAAGCCCATTGATTAAAATGGTGAAGGAATCAGAGGAAAAGAGGTCTTATTTAAACTTTCGTTTTACTAAAAAAAAACTCAGTATTTCTTAGGAAAATTCTTTTGAATGCTCAGCTTGCCTACTTACTTAAATTTGAAGACTGTACTCAACCCCAGCAGCATATATGCCCAAAGGTTTGGGCACATTCTATAAAATGTATTTGAAGACAAGTATTTCCTTTGTTGCATTCTTTGTTATTTATCTATTCTGCCAAAATATCTGCAAGTGGAAGTATTGGAATAAGTTGGTCTTTACCAACTTACTTTGGAGGTTGGTTTTCTTTTGAAGGACAGTTATTCAGATACATTCTGAGGATTGCCTATTTTCTTTTTTCTTCTTTTTTTATACAAAGCAATGTCATCACTTTTTTTCTAGTATTGTATTTCTCCTCAATAATTGATATGTTGCATTAAAAGGAGCACAAAATGGTCTTAATTATGCAATAATGATCAAGGCAAAGAGTGTTTCCTGGGAACTAATGGCTGCCTGAGAGGAGGCGATGGCTTGAGGTACAGCTGGTTATTAAGCCGCAGGAAATGCTGCAGGCCAAGATTTGTATTATTTCTCTGAGATGAAAATGAACCCAAAAAAAGGCAAAATGGATTTTTTTTCCACTAATGGGTAAAATGGCCTCATTTTAGATGCAAAAGACATTTCAGTACAAGGGACGTGTTCCATAATAACAAAATCAAAATTCTCCGTGTCTCTGCTTTTTGTTTTTTATATAATATTATACAAATAATATTCTTTTATTGATTTGAAATTTTGATACAACTAAAAATACCATGCAACACTTGAGTTTTTGTCTGGTTCTATGACTTCCATGGAACCTTGTGTTTAATGTTTACTTTGATAGTTTTTTTTGTGAGCTAGAAATATATTTTACATACATTAAATATTGAAAATAGTTACCTTTTAAAAATGTTCAAAAAATAGTTATCTAATCTAATAACAATCAAAGAAAATGAAGACTTTATTTCCTTTTGTTTCTAGTATTCCTTCAAATAAAATGGTAAGTAAAGATATCTGTCCAAAAGGTGCCTTAGGATTTTATTTCCCTCAGGTATAACACTGCATCATTAGAGACCAATAACTTGACCTTCTTAACTGCAAATTTTTCATCAATTTGCAAAGTGAGTACTAAAGCTGCTCCCATCTCTCTAATTTGTGGTAAGATCCTATTAATATAGTTATTAATATATTTACTTTACCAGATTTATCAAGTAAGACAAAATATTTTATAAGATATAATATCAAGTAAGACAAAAATTTTTATCATATTTTGCCATATTTTCATGAGAAATGTCAAAGGATAGAGGAGCCAAATGAAAGAGTTCCTGATAACCAAAGCTGGGATAATTTCAGAACAAAATTAATCAAGTAGTGCTAGATTTTAATACAAAATACAAAATGAATATTCATGAGTCCATACAGATATAAACAAATGATAAAACACATAAGTAAATGGGGGAGAATTTATTCTTCCATGCTGAAGAATTCCAAATGACTTTTGTAGATGCTTCACCTCCAGGGAGGTGGAACACAACTCCTCTCTCCTGAAGTGTGGGCAGCATGTAGAGATTTCCTTCCAAACAGTACAGTTTGGAAAGGTTGACAAAAGAGGGGGTAAAAACAACAGCAATGAAGATGAAGCACACATCATGAGAAAAACGAACCTTGACAAGTTTATTAGCAATGTTTAGGATTTTGTTGTATTCAATATAGAAAGTGTTCATCTTCACGTTGGACATAGGCGTCCTTCTTATAGAGAAAGTTGGAAAGCCAAGTGCTTTGGAAAAGCATTATCTTTTCTCTGCCGCTATAAAAGTGGCTAAAATAATATATTAATGTAATAAACACGTAGCCACAAACTTAAATGCATTATGTTGCCAAGTAAATATGTTGGCAGGTGTATAGCAGACCTTGCTGAAGATTTACAGGAAAAATTATTAAAACAAACTACACAGTGTGAAGTGTTTGCTTTACATGCAGATCTAAACAAAAAAAAAGAAAGAAAAAAATGAAAACAGCAAGTCTAGTGGCATGTAATTTTCTTGAGGGACAAGATTTATATCTCTTTTGTGTTCAGCTAAATTCTAGCATCTAGCATAGCCTCTGCCACATAGGGGACTCACTCAATTTTCATTGAATACATTCAATGAATATTTTATTTGAAGCTATTTGCTAGATATGCCTTTAATAATCAATATAACACATTACTTTGTTAATCACTAAAGAAAATATATGCTAGAGAAGTATTTTTCAATCGTAAGTGACTTGTTTAATAACACCATGCTTCATGTAGGGAGGACAATTAACTGCACAGTGTGATCCCTGAAGGGACCAGTGCTTCATTTGGAATGCAGGAGGTGGGGGAGCAAGGCAAGACTAAGGGACCAACTTTCTGAGTTTAAACTCCAGTGCTTCCAACTGTAAAAGAGGAATAATAATAGGACTGACCTCAGAGAAAACCTATGAGGACTAAGTTAGTTAATATATGTAAAGTACTTAGACAACTGCCTAAAACTATGTAATTGCTATATACAGGCAAGCCATTATGAATTTTAATAATCATAATTTAAGTGAGCATTCTAGGATATGATTGTGGACATTGCATTACACAAAAGTCATTTATTGTATAATTCACATGATATCACAGTAGAGAAAGCACAGCAGAGATGTACCAACACCCTACTATCAGAATTTAATATTGTGGTTATTAATTCAAGACCCATAAAATAGTACGAGGCATGTATAAAAATCCCAAATCTCTTCATATAAAAACTTAAAATTCTTAATAACAAACAAACAAACAAAAATTCAATGGACTTTGAATCTTCTTGTTAAAATATAAAATTTATCAACTTTAGGTAAGTGTACAAGAATAAATGTGGATACTAAAAACAATGAAAATTTACTAGCCAAACAACAAAAAGAAGTTTTAAATGGGGATGGCAAATTGTCACAATTGCAAAATTAGTACAGTGATTTGGTAATTGTAACTAGTGACTAACTTCTTCCATTAATTCTTAGTGTGACAGCCTTTTAAAAATTAAATATTGAGATAAATTAAACTTAGAAATTAATCCTCAAATTGCTGTATCTTAGAGTATTAAACCACAATTTTCCAAAATGTTGAAGTAAATTTTACTTACTTTGCCTCCATTGAATATATTTATTATTGCTTTATCATTTAGTTATAATAAGAAAAGTATCATAAATGCATACTATAATAAAATGTTAATTCCCTATTCATTTCATCATTTAGATGTCTATTTTTATTATTTTTCATGATGCACATAAAATATTAGTGTTGCCAAACATGTTTAATTTTTAAACAATGATATATAAAAAGTTGGAAAAGTGTTAATCTTCTTTTATTAGATCAATGGAAACAATCAAATATGTTTGTTATTTTTCTTGAGTGAAATTTAAATGGTAAGAATAAAATCTTGTATACCATCAAATGATACATTACTTTTACTTGTCACTATCCTATCTCAAAGCTTGGTTTAGAGATAAAGGTCTTTTCAAGTAAGTGTTTTCAACTTCCAATATGATCACCTTCTCTTGGTAAGAGTTGACCATATTCTGTCCAGGACACAAATACTGTATTCCCTCCCAGAATATTTATTTAGTTACAGGGAAGGCCTTAGCTTGCCTTTAGGATTTCCCTAATCTTTCAGATTTCTTCTTCTTTGTGGAAGATAATTAGAAAAGGAAGAAACATATCAAAATAAAAATTTTTCTACAACTCAATGACCTTATTGCCTTTTTCTTTCTCAAAGACAAGTATACTATCTTTCTACTTCATTTTAGTAATTTTTCCTTTTCTTCTTTTTCTATTATTTTATTTTAATTGTTCAGGTACTTTTATCTTTTTCTATCATCCATTTGAATTTTGTCAGTGGTAGATTTTAACAGCTTGCACTATGTGCCTATTTTCCTAAAATATTAGAGCTACTTTATTAATAGATCAATACAGTTAAAGTAAGTAGAAAAATTTCATTCTTATATTCATTGGTACATATTTATGGATCATCTGCCATGAACAAGGGCAAAAATGGTAGCAAGTTAATATGGGTCAGTTGGATTTCATGTCTCCAAGGATTTTTCATTCCAGCATAGGAAAAAATAAGTGCATTAATAATTATACTACAAGGAAGTGCCTTACAAAATGTGAAAGCTATACTTCCCTATTTTAAAGTTAGAGTGATCAATTCTGGCTCAGTTGAGCTATGGTGACTTTGTGAGAAGAAGAGTTGGCATTTGGCAAGATCTCAGGAGATGAAGGAGGCAGTCAAGCGGTCAGAATCAGTCTATACAGAAATATAGACTTCTTTAAAAATGCTACAAGATCTTTATAATTTTCAAAGGAATGAAATCTAATTTGTATAATATATGAAAAGTTTTGACTGGACATTTATATGTATCTGTCTGTGTGCTAAGGTGGACTGGGCACAGTTACAAGGCTACCCTCATTCCTCAAATGGTGCACCTGTACATAGGATAGTTTAAAGAAGTCAGGAAGTCTCCACTACAACAGAATCATTCTTTGCCTCTCTGGAAAAATTCTTCCAGTTAGAATTTTATTTGCGTCTACAACCACCCTCTTTACTTTTTAAAAATGTTTTGTTTATAAAAAAAAAAAAGAATTTATTTCTTGTGGTCCTGAAGACTGGGAAGTCCAATATTAAGGTGCTGGCCTTTGGCAAGGGTTTTCTTACTGCATCATTCCGTGGTGGAAGTTGCAAGGGTAAGAGAGTATGTGTGTGAGAGAGCTACAGCCATCCTCTTTAAAATGCCACCAACCCAGGGTATATTTTAAGCCTCACAGAAAAGTCACCTTCATTTTAGCATGAAATGGCTTAAAAATCAGATCACTTTTCTCCAAATATCTGATATAATTTCCATTAAGGAAATAAAGGTTTTGATAGTGGTTGGCGGAGAGAAGTTATTTTGGCATAAAACGAAAGTGTGCCTGGGTGGAATACCAAATCAGAGAGCTGTGAGTTGTCAGAGAGAAGAACATTTGGATATCAGAGGAAAGAGGACCTCAAAAGCTAGGAGAAGAATGCAAAAAAGGATGAATGCAAGAAGTACCTTTTAACCATTTTGAATTTTACCACTAGCTGGCTCTACAGAGTTATGCTGATAAAATAAATCTTATTAGACAATTTTCAACACAGTCTGAGTCCTCAATATATCTTAGCTTCCTCGATCGCATGTCTATATTAGATCAAGTGCATTATCTGTCAAATCAAATACTTGTATTTAAGTAGGCTGTAAAAATGTCACTAAAGAATGTTTGCATCAATGTCTACTTGTAGATACTACTCTTAGTGTATCTGAGGTGGCATTGGAGAACTTCTATTTTCTATGGAAAACTTAGAACATTATAGGATAAAAGATGTGGTTTTTTTTTCTTCTTCTTTTTTTGATATTAATGCCATGCCAGTGATTACAAGCCTCTCCTTTATTTTCTATTGCATTCAGTTTGGGGATGTGTTTCAAGACTCACTACCTTGTATATTGTATCTTGTATCTACTTGTATGTACTCTTCACTAGATTGCAAAGTTTTTTAGACAAGAAACTGATTTATTTCCACTATCTACTTAGAATAACGTACAGATTAAAGTTAAATGAATAAGTAAACAAATGTATTCTTTATATATCATGACTAGTCTATATGTTGATTTAGCATCATGTTTAGAAAACATTTTTTCATAATAGTTGCAGGTTATAAAAGCAGGGTTTGTTTATTTTTTTGTTTTGTTTTGTTGTGATTTTTGTTTTTCTTAAAAAAAATTAGTACTTGGACAGGAATATCACAGCTATCACTTCTATATCTGCTTTGAGATGAATGGAAATTCGTAGTGTAAGCTGAATGAAGGTATGTATTGGACATTTACTTGGCTGTCTTCATATTGTTGTATCCTTTATTTTTAGGAAAGAATAAAAATGAAATTGTTAAGGAATAAAGATAGGCATTTGAGCTTCATAGTCACTTAGTTCTCAAGTTATTTTTTTCTCCTAAGTTAATGGGGGGTGATTCTTATAGCCATAACCTTAATAACATTACAAACACCAAATTTATTTTCATTGCTGCAATGTCAAGAAACTCACAAAGTTGAGATGTAAAGAAACTTTAGAGATGGTTTGGTTTGGAGAAGGATGATGTTGATACAATTCATGTATGCTTTGGAATTTTATGGGAATGCGCTCTGTCATAAATTTACTTTAAGGGATAGGTCTTACAAAGGTCTTACTTTAAGGGATAGGTCTTATTGGCTTTTGTGTCACTATTGTTGAATTACTCAGCAGTCATTTGGTTTCTGAATACTTTTAAAACATTCTCTCTCTTATCAGCATTATACCGTAAATATATTTTAGAATTTTATTATTTTCATTGTCATTTGTTTAACATATGAGGATATATTACAGCATGTGCCTTAACGAGAAAAATAGAGGGAATAGACAAAAAGAAAAGAAAATAAAAGTTATTTTTAAATGGGTTAATTGATTTTTTAAATACAAATTTAGTAGAAGTTATACTAACAAAATTATTCTATATCTAAGTGAGTGTTGACTTTCAAAACAGATTGTAAAATTGTGCTCTGGTTCTAAAGTGACTGCCATTGTTCAACACATTGGGACTCCTATTTCAAAATTGTCTCCAGTGCCAAATCGTGGCCACCAGGAAATGTCTCCCTTTGTCTAAAGGCTAAGATCCCTCCTTTTTTACTCTTTTTATCAAATATTTTTCCCAAAAGAACTAACCCTACCAAATAATTTTTGTTTTCCTAAATGGTAAATCTCTTCTATTAGAAAGATAAAAATCTAATTATCATCATTAGTATAATTAAAATTGATTATATCCAATTTCTAAAGATCATTGTAATCCAAACAATGCCAGCGTTTAGGTGAGAGGTGCTATGTTGTCAAGGGCTTCCTTTAGTGGATGCCCCCCAGGGAGGGGCAGTTATGAAGGCTGGAGTAGGGATAATCTTATGACTTGGAGACCAGAGAAGGAGTTTATTTTTCTGTGTGTGTCAGTTTTCAAAAAACAGCAGGAAAACAGAATAAAGGAATGATAACAGAAGGCAAAGAGAGTATGCCTATGAAATATTATCCATTAATTATGACCCTTTTAAGTCAGAATTCTATCTACTATTGAACAAAATATATCATTATTAACTGGTGGTTAGAATAAATGAGGTCATTCCTTGGTTTTCTTACCAAAATTATTTTAGTAGTATTGAGTTACCCTTGGGAGGTTTTAATCAATAGGGAAAGTGTAATTGTGTCCTTATATAGTGCAGTGATATATTTATGCAACGTATTCACATAAGATTTGCAGCTCTTCAGGTCTTAGATGACTGAGAATGCAGAAAAGCTGAGATTAGAGATTATCCATGCTAACATTTATTTGGGTGGAACCCTTATTAAGAGAATTGAGTCATACTGAATATATTGAATTCCTACCAAGAGCTTATCATCACCAAGTGTTAGTATCAATAATACACTACTGCAGAGAGGATAACTATAGGGGAATGATAGATAGGTAGGCTTTACTACATGGTCTACTTACTACACTCTATGCTCAGATCCAAACTGCTTTTAAGAAATGACAAAAATAGATCATATTTTTTATTTATCTTTGGAAGATGAGTTCTTAGGGAATACAGAATAGAACAGAGTCTACAGAGACTGGGATTAGGTGTTATATTTAATTTCCATTTTGTTTAATACTGGGTGAAATTTTCCTTTCTTAAACCTGTACAAATTATGCCAGTAAAACTTGTGATTTTTGTTTCCTTGGTGTGTACAAATTCTGTCCATCCACTGAGTTTTAACACATACATATACAGAAAATTATTATGGAAAAAGTGATAATTAACTAAAATTTTCAGAGATGATTACAGAGTGTGCTCTTTTATGACAGATTTATTTTATTTTATTTTATTTTGCTTCCTAGCATTTATTTTCTTAGTATTTACCATAGGTCAGATATTCCATAGTTTCTGTGGTGGATGCAAAACCTTAGAAGGTATAGTTTTCCACTAGGAGGTTAGTTAGGTCAACAGCGAAAGGATAAGCCAAAACACATGTAAACAATTTCTAGAAAAATGAGAACAAATAGTAAAGTAAAACAAGAAAAAAATGTGCTTTCAAACTTCAAAGAAATTAGCCAGGGACAATGATGCTGGAAGGCAACACTGCAATAGGACTTGAAACTCAGTGAATGGACAGAATTTGTGCACACACCGAAAAGAGAAGAAAGTTTCCCCACACGGGTTACTTTTTGGTTAATTTGGTATTTTTTTTTTTTTTTTTGCCTAGTTTTAGTCAAGATAACCTGAAGCCTTCTAGTCAAAAACCAGCCAGGCGAGTTCCACTTCTCATGGTTGTTAAATCTCTTTTCTTATTAATTACATTAATGACAGTTGGATCCCATTCCAGGTATTTGCCCTACCTTAATTTCATGCTAAGGTGTCATGGGCTAAAGATGCAATATTTTTTAAATGAATCTGTAAGTTTCATTTACACCAAAATTTCTATAATAAAAGTATAGTCAAGAATGTTGATAAAAAATTAGGGTGATATAAATACATAAGAACTGAGAAGTGTACAATCTTAAACATTCCACATTATTTTTATTATCTCTCTTTCCCACAGCTTTATGAGGCCTTGGATACCTATATAAAAACCAAAATTAGAAACTTCTCCTCTGTGAATGTTTATTGCTCAGGCTGCAGTACATGAAGTCTTGATTCTGAAGCTCTAACTCAAAAAAATGGCATTGTTTTACCCTCTGACATGTCAAAATCAGAGCCTAATTGTTGCTGTGATTGTGAATTATGGACAAATGTACTTTTTGAGAAGATGTTTTAATTTTCCTTCCCAACTGCATAATATATACATACACAGAGGTTGCCTATGATTTTAATATACTCACACCCTCACAAATATGTACAATATGCATTACTTTTAAACATAAACACACAAATATGTAAATATTTGTGAGGAACATATTTGTGAAGATTTGTTACAGCACAATTCACTCCCAAATCTCTTCTGTGTTATATTTATGATCAATATCTATAACTTGTTAGTGTTAATTATTTTGGTTTTTTTTGCAATATTGAGTAGAGCTAAAGAGCAAGAAAATTATGGGTGTTACTAAAATAAACTTCTGAAGGATTTCAAGTTTTAATCTCCTATATTTAAAATGTTTCTTGTTGAACTATAACTATAAAGGAACCATTCATTATACAAAAATAGAAATATATTTGTAACTTTTACAGCTAATTGTCATTGAGTGCATATTTAGAGCCAGGTTATTTTATGGATCCATGCAAGACAGAAAGAATTATTCGCATATTTCAGATGATAAAATCATTACATGGAAGAAGTAATCTGCCACAGGTTACCCAAACAGTGAGTGGGAAAATGATGGCTCAATTCTCTATCATTTTTATATCAGATTTATTCCAAAGCCAAAACATCTTCAGTGAAAGTAGAAATATCCACACTCTTCACATCCTCGCTCCTTCTGCTAAATACATTTACCCTTATACATGCTTTATACAGATTCATTCTTGACTTAAAAAATCACACAATTTTAGTGCTAGAATGGACCTCATGATGATATTTTAGTAATAGGCTGCTGAGCTGTATTCTTCTATTTCTGAGTTCCCTTCTCCCTGAAAAATCTATAAAAATCAATAGGACCTTCAGTTCACTTTCAGGTGGGTTTTAACTTTCATAGGCCTTGACCTCGAAGCCTGATCCCCAAGCCATCTAGTTTTTAATTATGGCTTAAGGAGCAGCTACCACCCCAACGGAATAAAGTTTCAATGAGCAGAAACCCTTAGTTTTGATGTAATAAATTAGTTGTTTTTTTTTTTTTTTTTTTTTTACCTTATGCTTTTGGAGTGCAAGGAATTCTAAATTTCATATTCTTATTATAACCATCATCAGTAATATTTTCATTATTAATGATAGAAGTAGGACCTGAACTTATATTTTTATCATTCACATTTGAGTCTTTAACCTTCACTCAATTCCAAATTTCGATGTAGAGTTAGTTAGGGGTCCATTTTTATTTCTCTCCACATACAATTATGTTTATCTGCACTCTCTACTAAGCAATTGGGCCTTACCACATTATACATTTGTGCATATGTAATCTGTCTCTGAAGTTTTAAAATTTCGTTCCATCAGTCAATTTATCTGTTCTTGCCGTGGTACTATACTAATTGCCATTATTATAGTTATTATTATTGATTTGCAGTACTTCAAAATAACTCCTTTAAAATACCATATTTATTAAGTAAATGCTTTAAGTAGAATTTTTATAGATGGATTCATATATATGTATGGAGCCTATGTTTTTGTTTTCTTGTGCATTCCTTATGTGATTTTTGAAACCAAGATTATACCAATCTGATAAAACATAGTGGGTATTTCTGATCTTTTCCTACTTTCAGGAACACCTTATATAAGATGTAAATTGGGTATTTGTTACACCTTTGGGAGAACTCTACCATGCAACAGTCTATCAAACTGATTCTGAGACTACAATTAGCCTTTTTATTTTTAAAATGTGTATTTATATGCCCAAGCTTTCTATTTTATTTTCCCCATCTAACATTTTATATATGTTTCCAAATAAGTAAAAGCAAAATACTTAAATTTTGCATTTTATTATTTTTAATGCTTTTTCCTATCTTCTATGTTTCAGTTATTTTATCTTTATAACTTTTTCTTGTTAATCTGTGTTTCATTTAGAGCTATGAAAAATGAGCTCATTCAATTAAAAGTCACCAAAAAGAAAAAAAAAAAAGCAATCATCTCTTATGCACATTGTTGTCCATAATCTGTTTTTAGCAGAACAGCCTCTATAATTTTATGAGTCAAGATGTATATGGTACATTACTTCACTTCATTTCAATTAAGGTTTCCTAAGGCTCTACTTTGTGCCATGAATTAAGCAATATACTCAGTCCTGTGCTATACAAACATCTAATCCAAAACCTGCATTTATGAGGCAACAAAGGCATAGAGAGCTTAAAGTAGGAAATTAACCCCTCATTTTCCTATGAGCAACTGGGTGGGTGGGTCCTCCCCTCCTCCACACTCTTTCTAGTTATCACTCCTTTGTTGGCCCCTCTCTGCCCTCCTCTTCCTCAGAGGCCCTTGGATATGTGGATGCCTGTGTTGAGAGTAGCAAGGTCTGAGATGCTGTTTAGAATTTAATGGGTAAGGCCAAGAGAATGAAATTCTTTCCGTTCACAAAATGGAAATTAGATCTTAGCCTACACAAAATGTCGATAGCTCCTCTGTTGAGAAATACTTATACCAGATCAACCTTTCCTAAGTTCACTTTATATTTTTAAATGTTGCTACTTTTTGTTGACATCACTACCTATGATGAGTATGACTGTTTTCAAAAATATTGGAGATAGCACCCTCCTATTTCTGATAATTAAATAATAAATGTGGATATATATATATATATATATATATATATATATAGGTTTGCTAAAGGTTTTTCAAGAAGACTTACTAATATATCATAAGCATTATCATTATTATTGACTCATAGGAAGACTAATGACATTTAAATTCAAGGACAGGATAGTTTTTATTTAAGTAGGCACAATCCATGATATAAGTATGGATGGTTCATACAAATGAATGCCTCTGTATTTGGTCACAAGAAATATCAGTAAATCTACCTTTAAGCTTGTGGCAAGGTCTTTAATGATTTTATTTTGTTTTGTTTTTAGCTTTCTAAAACTACCCCTAGCACAGAGAGCATCAGATTCACCTGAAGGTCTTATTAAAAAAATGTTTGCAGGACTTCACCCCTGGAGTTGCTGATTAAGTCAGAAGGGGGCTCAAGAATTTTCATTATCTCCTTCCCAAGGAGATACTGACTTTACTCTCAGGTATATCTTTAAAAATGGGTGTAATTCTCTGCTATTAACAGAATAAAGTCAAAAGCTCCATTGCCGGGTATGACAGGAGTATGACAATATGGCCCAACCGCCTTGTATAGTGTTGAGAGCTGATGTTATTCCTGTTTGACAATGGACCAGCCCTTCCAAAGTGAAATAGTGACCATTTTCTGAATATACTATTCTCTTGAGACTTTTGGACTTTGATCTTGCTGCACCTTCTACCCAGAAAGTCCTTCCACCTTTAGAGTCTACACTCTTCACGGCAAGGTTCCAATGAAATTTCTTCTAGAAGAGTGAGATGCCTATTACCAAATTTAAAAGAATGAAATTGAGGAACTCTCAAAATTTGATTCCAGTATCTCATTTCATATTATAATCTAAGATCATAATGATAATGTTCCAAATGCTTCACCAGGCTCCATGAGGTACCATGAGACTCAAGTTGAATTTTGGATTACAAAACTATGTTTTCATTATTCACCCAATATCTTTTTATTTTATACCATGATTTTCATGTAAGAAAATATTAGTGTCTCTAAGGATTTTTCACATGGATTTTAATAATGTGCCAAATCTCAAAAACAATTTTGACCATAACACTTCTCAATATTATTCATTTACACACAAATAAAATATAATGGTTTGGATATAAGAAAAAGTCATTACAAAGAATTGAATTTTTTTTTAAAGCTCAACATTTCTTAAAGATTTTACTTCTCATATGTGCTGGCATATGTCTTATTAAGAAATTTATTAATTTAAACTATTATAATTTTATCAGATGCTGATTATGTGGATGTGAGTGCAGGGCTGGTGTATGAGTGTTATGATCTGATGTATATGCCTGAATTTGCAAGATTCCAAGCCTTCTCATATATAAACAGCTCATTCTCTAGCAGCTGACGTTATTAGTAGTGAGGGCTTTAAACTTGTAATCTAATTTCTGCCAAAAGGTACCTGGTTAATCTGCTCCAACTAGTGGTGAACACTCTATGTTACCCAAGTGCATGAAGCCATTGCTGCCTGTGGCCTCCAGCGAAGGTTAAGGAGTGATATATTTGTGCTAAATAAAGGCAAGGCTTATCAGGTTACCTTACAGCACAGCACTGATAAAACTTCCTTGGGAAAGCACAAAATGGACGGAGGACCTATTCAGAAAATGTTGGTTTGTAGATATGCCATTACAATGGAACTCATCTACATGACAGCATGGCTTAAGTGTGGAATTTTTACTCCCAGGTCAGGAAATTCTAGGGCAGGAACCAAAGCCTATCTTAACTCTTGCAATGTGGCCAGAATTCGGATTGTTTGTTTTTCTACTGCGTGTTGGTTTTTCTGAGACTTGAATTTTGGAAGATAAGAACAGAATAGCATATTAGCTCCAACATGTGGCACTTGTCAGATTAACAAAAGGAGTGGGAGGCCTCAGACGAATCTCCACTTTCTTGATGCAATTTCAAGTTGAGAGCAGTATAATGTTCATATTTTGTATCCTGATGTGAAAATGAGATAAAAAGTAAAAGGTGTATGAGCCATAAAAATAGAATCTATTTCTTTTCACCTTTTATAGATGCAGGATCTAAAGGCACTCTTAAGGTTCACTTCAAGACCACAAGAGATTGCTTTTGTATTTTGTGTTGTCTTCCATTTAACCTTGTATTTAAAAAAATAAATCTATATTTTGTACCATTATTTGATGACAGGGCTTATTTAAAATGTATCTGATCCCTTCATAGAAATACTAAGGGATGCAATTTTGTGAAAATAATCACAGAGAATGGAACCTCTTAAGTTAATTGTGTCTTTCTCACTAATTCCCATCAAGGGAATGAAAGCTACCACTTAAGTGATCTTTCAGATGATTAACATAGGCATCCAGGAAGTTCTTTTTGTTATCTAATCTAAGTCACTCTATCTATAATTCCCTCTTGTTTTGATAAAGAAAACAAGCCTATTTCCACATTGCAAATAGTAGTGGTGAAGCTGTAATATGTTTAGAAAAACACTGAAAGCAACCAGGGAGGGTAGCAGACTAACATGTTTTTAATCATTTATGTTTATGTGCTAGTATTATATACAATGCATGATGTGTGTGCCTGTGTGTATACAAAAAGAAAATCATGGTGCATATAACCCAGTGGGGTATTATTGTATTTAGGCAACACTCAGGCAGAGAGTCTTTAAAACAGCCTTGATGGATTCACTCATCTTGTCTGTACCAAGAAACAGTGTCTGAAAGGGTCAGGATATTGGAGGATTAAACAAATCAACAACTTTCATAAATTGTATTATTATGCTCTCATTTGAGAGTCTCATAGTTGTATACATATTGCATTTATCTCAAAAGTTATATTAGAACACAGGTGGACAGTTATGATTTGCATTAACAAATCCACATTTAACCATGACTAGAGATAGTCTTACAGATGAAATATCCACTATAGCAATGTGAAGTGATAGGAAATAAATCATTCTCATCTTAGCTGCTCTAGCCAGGTAATCATAGTAGCCTAGGACGACACTGACATCAGCATCAGTTATTCCAATAATTGCACAATCAATATTTATGGGCTTAATCAGGAAAGAGATGGCATCTGGACCCAGCTGCCTGTGAGAGGGGAGGCCAATGTGAAGGTGGACGGCACCGGGTCAAGGTGAGGAAGGCTGAGTGAATCAGCAGCAAAGTCAACAAATGATCTGCTCATAAATCATCAGTCTTTGACCGCTCCATAGAACACATCTTCCTTCTTTGTCTGGAATTGAATGTCACTGCTTTGGTTTTGGACAAAATCACAAGAATTCTTCAGCTTTTTAAAATTAAAACATTATAGCCAGTTTGCATTTGTATTTTCATAAAGGGGATATAAAAATATAATGCATGGTTTTCTGTCTTTGAAAAGCTTCAAATCTTATTGATAAGGCATGTCGTGGCCCAATTACAGGACGGGGGAAGACACTGAACATAAAATAACAACACAGATGCACATGGACATGACAATGACTCAAGTGACCAATGCACCGGTCGCTTTATTTTTATACCCCCCAGACCCAAGGTTAGTTCCTTGTAGGTGAGCATCTGAGCATAGCAGCGATATCAGCCAATTCCAGAGTTGTTTCAAAAGGGAACAATTTCCCATGGTCTCAGATCTCAAAACGGTTACTAAAGTTAAGGTGCCAGACAGAGCTCAAAAGCCAAGGCCGAGAGAGGCAACATAAAACAAGGCAGCCATTTGAAGTGCTTCTTGGTCTCAACCCTAGGTGGCGGCTCCTCCCTGGCCCCCTACGGTTGTGCCTGTTTTAGGTCGCCCCGCTCCATGGGGAGTCTCACCCGTCACTGACTACCAACCATCAGTCAGGGGCCAGTTCTTGGGAGAGTTCTTCTTGTTCTTGTTCTCATGGCCTCCAGACTCCCACCACGGGGGCCCTCCGTGTGGGAGTTGGGAGCATTTGCTTATGTGCAACAACTCAGGCCTCTTATCAAGTCACAGGGCAGCAACCGTGTCTGAAGAAAATGCTGACTACCGCTGTATCAGGCAGCACACCTACATTACAGGCTATAGTGAATGATTAGTATAAGGTATAACACCAGAATCAGCCCCCAACAAAGGCAAGACAATGAGAAGCAATTATAAGCAGGATTCTAGTCATTTTTCTATCATTAACTCCTTGTATTAGATAAGTCATTCTTGTGTCTAGACCACTATAAAACAAATGAGTTAGATTACACTATCTGCAAGTTCCAACTGAATTTGCTAATTCAATGATTGTATAACATGCCAAATTTATATGGTACAGAAAACAAAAATTCAAGGAATTCCAAGAAGGAAGAAAAGAGAGAGTAAGGTGTGGTTAGAGAAGTCTTGGATCATAAGCATTTGGCAGATATTAAAAGCAAGGGTAAGAATTAGCCCAATGGAGAGGTGCAGAGGGATGAGGGTTATGGGAAAAATGCAGAGAATAAGGGAAACAGATACAGGTGAAAAATATGCATGAGATAGTTATCTGGCATTGAAAAGATTGGGTCAACTGCTGGAAAGGCAAGATGTTTTAGGTATCATGTCAGTTTACAGAAAGCCAGGGATACACAGCTAGCAGGGTTGGGTTTGAAGCCTTTGAAAATTTCGATTAGAGATCCTCTCCCATCAGACAGAAAGAAAGGGGGTGTTTGGGGAATGTTCACCTGGGGCAGTATGAGCAAGATTAAACCCATAGATATCATTTCCAGATAGGAGATTCACAACAAACAGATGAAATAGCAAGCTCTTGAAATTGCAAAGACCTCGTAGAAGAGAATCCACATTTGCACATAGCAACAGTTAGCAGGAGCCAGGCCTGCTTGGCTTTTAACAGGGCCTGTTATCTCCAGATTGTCACAACTGAGTCTGGCCTGCTTCCCATCTTCTGTCTAGAACAGGAAGATGTGGCATGAGACACCATTAGTGCAGGGATTCTAGATTGGAGCCACTTTAGAAAACTCTTGCCCAGGTCTCATCCTGAGCTGAGATGGCTGTCATTCAGAAGGAGGAAGAGGACGGTCATATGTGAGTTTCGTTTTGAAAGCACAGTAGATATAATTGGGACTAAGCGAATTAATATGGGGATAAGGGGTAGAAACTGGCTCACACGATGAGGAAGTTTAAAAGTATTTTGTGTACATATTAAAATCAATAATACTTTTGAAAGTCCTCAGGTAACAGACTCAACTGCATAATTTTAACATCATATTATATGATGAGTTAAAAGTATTAATTTTCAGTGTTCATTTGTAGCTTACTCAAAATTTTAGGCATATATAGGTTGACCCAGAATAGGAATAAATACTAAGCCAAAGGGTATTGTCCTTGTTTTTGCTTAAATTATATTTGAGGACACAGATTCCTTGTCTAACACATTACAAGGAATTTTAATATATGTTCTTAGTAACCTATATTGAACAATTTGATGATAAAGGAGTTATTATAATCTGTGCAGTGGGGGCTGGTCAAGTATTCTTGTTTTCATAAAACTGATTGTAATCTCATGCCAGCTTGGCCAAATTTAAAATAAATATGCCAGGTAGAAAAGAGCAGGAGTGGGATTTTATTAATGATATAATATACTTATGGCCCATACCAATGATGGATCAGGGACATCGTTTTTAAATATGAAGAGCTACTAAACATAACTAAATTTAAACTAGGAAAACATCTGATTGCCAATGATCTAACTGTATGTAACTGTAGGACCCAGATATTTACCAAAGGAGAGAGAAATGATGTATAGCTGAATGATAAATCATATGCTATTTAGTATAGGCATATTTTGTTTGTTTTAAGTGAATTGTCAGGTTCTTGAAATCAGAATATTTTTTACTAACTTTTGTTTATACCATTGTACTTAATTTAAAACTGGTGAGTTTTTGTTTTTAATCAATCTAATTAATACATGATTGGTGGATTTTTAAAAAAACACATTTTTACATTGTTTTTTCTTTAGTTTTTAACACTAATCCCAAGATCTGAAGATAGTTTCAAAAACTGGAACAGATTTCTGAAGCTGAGTAAAATTGCTTTGTCTATTAAAAGTATTGAAGTAGACTACAAAAAATAAAATTGAAAAAGTTAAAGTAAGGTTCAAAATCACATTGCTTCTTATGATAGTTTACAGTAAATTTTGTCATTGCAGTACATTTTTGTAGACAGAATGAGCACACAAATAGTTTAACCAGATATTCACAGCATGAGATTCCAAGACCATGGGCAAGACTTGGTTCAAGTTTATTTTCTGAGTTGTCTTGGATGCTCTCCTTCCGGTAATGTCTTCTCTGTCTCATGTATCATGCCTTTTTTCAACTCTTCTGACAGCACGTCAAGCATTAGCAGCAGAATAATCTGTATGCACAGTGGGAGAGAGAAGCAGACCAAATACACATTGAATAGGGAACGAGAAGTCTCCAGCAGTTGATACATTATTCTCCCTAGCAAAGAGTAGATTTGCTAAGCATATGGAGACATGCTCATGGATCAATAGGGAGAAGTTTTAAATATATGGCCGTCTTGTGAAAATTTATATCTTGACTGAGGATATGTTTTGATAGTATAAGTAATATTCTCATAAAATTTTTGGAGTGACACATGAGGAATGAAGGAAACCGTAATATAAAAAGCACATGTGAAGTCCTTGCCAATGATTGAGCCATCCCTTTGCCTTATAAAGACATTGATTTTCATTCTATTCTGATCTTTTATAGTAGCCGAGTTCTATATATCTCGAGAATTCCTAAGAGAATAAAACACAGTTAAAATTAGTGTAACGAGTTTAGGTTAGGAGAAAGCAAGATACCCTGGATCTTGGATAAATACACTCAGTCTAACAAATTTGTCAAGATGTATCCACTGAGGATATCATTTTCCTTACCAAAATATAATGCATACCTTTATTTATTTGATATTTTTTCTTAACCTCAGAGCTTTTAGGATAGACTTGGAAAAGAAATTCTGCTAGACGTATGTTTTTAATATACTGCCTGAAATTCTAACATTTCTTTCAGGTATTTATCCACTAAGACTCATTTTAGATCTATTCGTTATGGGAGAAGAGTCAGAAACAGACCTTATAATGAAGTTTCCTCTTCTTTTTCTCATATTCTTAAAAACAGGAGAAATGGTTTCTGAATTATCAAATATTCCACTGAGAACTCAGCAGGTGATTCCAAATTAAATTCACAACCTTCCAAGATGACATTTTCCTTAGAAAATCCCAGGATATAACTTTACCAACTGGATTGCAACCAAGCTTCCTTATGATAAAACATAAATCATTGAATTATGAAATCAAATATTTTATCAATTAAAATACAATTGCTAAGAATAAGGAAATAAAGTGTTAATGTGCTTTGTAATAGGGAGAGATTAAAAGTTGTCCAAAGCTGAGAAAATTTCCTTATATTTTCAAGATTTGTAGTATCACAAATTCAATCTTGCAATAATCTTTTGATGTTTATGTTATGAATAGTTTGTTATATTTTATTCATACCTTAATGTTGTTCTTTGAATTCTTCCTCATAATTCATAACTATCTTTAAAATAGGTGGAATCAGCTAAAACATACAGAATATAGAATAGGAAATATACAGAATTTTCTTGTTAGAATATTATGCTGATTTAAAACATGATTTCTTTGTGTGATCAACCCACAAAAACTACTTTTGGAAACAAAAATGTTGATTAAAGTTTTAAACAAACATGGTATAATAAAATTAGTCTAATTGACTAAATTAAATTCTGTTATGAAAGCCATTCTTATCCTTGTCCAGAAAAGGATAATAGCAAATTTAATCACATAATTTGCTCTAGCATGTTTATTACATAGGCATGTGGTGAATGATATATAATCTTGATTGATTATATTGAAAAATAAAGAAATATACTCACAAAGGACAGAATGAACATATTATTCTGGCTAATTATATTTTGTGAGTAATTCACATTTACATTTTCTTGATTTTGAACTTAGCCCTCCTATGTACAACTGAATGGTCTTTGCTGTTACAGTTTCAAAATATTTGAAATTATGGCTGCTAGATCACGCAATAAAAATTATAAAACATTACATCGAAAAAATAGATTATTATTATAAAACCTTAAAAAAACATAACAATAGTACAATGTTGTTTTGACATATGCCTCTCTCATATAAAAATTAGGAGGAAAAAATTCCAATTATTTGAGTGTTGTTTTCTGTAAGATTTTATCAAATTGCAGTACTCAATAATTTGAAGACATAAAATTTACAAATAAGTTGATTATTCACTACAGAATGAATATGACCCTGAAAGTTACTGCTTTGGTATTGCAATTGTTTATCACATACATAACTTTTTTGAAGGAGGGGTATTATTTAAAGTTAATTAACATCTATTATTTATATCATAAAATTAAACTTGCTAACAAAAATAACACTTTAATTAATGGATGATTTATCATGGAAAATGGTAAAAAGGATAGTGTCTCATTGATAATTTGGTAGGCATTTTATCATACGCATTTTTTTCTTGTATTATAATCCTATACATTTTATAAAAATGATCTAGTAATCATTGGTAACCAGTAAAACAAAATATCTTTTATTGTAGTCAAATCTATTTTGCTATTTTATTAATGAAAATTTCTTCAAAAATTCTGAATGCATTGCATTCAAGTTCTTTCAAAATTTGAGATTTCTTAAATTCTTGTGAATTTGTGTCTTTGGTTTCTATTATTGGACTTAAGATTCCGAGACATACATTTTTATCTCTTACTTCACCTAAAATAAAAAATGACATCTCTTCATGTTTTTATGTTCAAAATTCTGGATACATATGAAAGGATGTGATCATTACTGAAGAATAAATAGAAAATTTGGACTATGAACTATCCATTAAATGAGCTGTTCCATTTAAAAATTCATTATAATATATTTCAGGGACTTGAATATTCTAATTTAAAAAATAAGTGTGGACAATTAGACATAATTTGATCTAAAGGTAGTTTGTTTACCTTAAATTACAAACTTATTTGCTAAACCAAGTTTCAAATGATCATTCTTATTATATCATACCTTAATATGTACAGCCTTATATATGTATTTATTTTTCTATCATCTGTCCTCCTTTCAAAAAATGCTGACCAGTAAGTCAGTTATGTTATCCTTCATCTGGGGAACATAAATATTCTCTCTTTGGGAGATATGTGATTTCTTTTGTGGTAAAACTGTGAGCTCAAATTTCTTAAGTTTAATCTTAGGAGTTGCTGGGGTTTTTCCTTACCCTCAACCATGAAAGAAAGCTTCTGACAGGAGTGAATTGAAGATGTGCTCACTTTGAAACATTACCAGTAACTTCCACAGAGCTTTCTTCATTAAAGTCAGAATGTTAGTGCTATTGCTAACATTTCTGGTGTGAGTACATTGCTCTTTTTCTGGTTGAAAATACAGGGTAAACACTGCTATTCAAAAGCATTAAAGATTCTTCATTATCATTTTAGGGTTCAATATCAGTGAAAGGAAGTACTATAGTGTATTCATTACTCAAAATAATCAACATATTAATAACTAGTATCCCACTTTCAATTCCTAATTTTGCTTTTAAGTTAGTCTTGCTAACAATTTGGAATTTTTTATACCTGATATAGGAAATGAAAAGGTAATATCCCTTTCAGTTATATTTCATGTTTCTATGGCACGATGTTGTTGTACTTTACCTAACACAACTTTTACTATGTACCAACTGCGTGCCAGTTACTGGGCTGAGTTCTTCACATTGACAATGACATTAACATTTGGAAATACTCATTTAAAGTAGTTAGGGACAAAACAGAATGGCAGAGAAATCAGGAAATCTCCCCAACATCCCAGGACTCAGTAAGTAGCACAGACAGAAAAGCATAGGAACAAAACATATAGCCAATATTTGATTAGTGCAATCATTCTTTAACCATAATACACATTTTAAACCTAAATTGATAACTACTTAGCTTAATTTTGTGAAGAGAATGAAGACAGAAAGCAAGATGAGCCTCATATGTACATGCTATATATGTAACTGGATCATATTAAACAGGTACCCTTTCGGGTGAAAATTTTCTGACATTGCTTGATAGAATACTTAGGTTTTAGAAGATAATGAGACCTACATAATTTTACAACTTTTCCTTTAGGATTAAATGGTGACATTATAGGTAACTGCTATTCACTAGACAAAACTCAAGTGCTGTTTCTTGCTTTACATTTATTATATTTAACATTAGACTGTGGAAAACTTTGTAAAATGTCTTTAGTTATTACAGAGTCTAGTAACCCTGAACAAACCTATCATCCTTTTCCTATGAATTAGTGAAAAAGCCACTTTCCCTGCCTAAATTTTCAAACCTTTGCATTTTAAATAATTTTTAAGTAAATCAATATTTGTCTTTTAATATGCATCTTATCAGTTTTCTAAAAATTCAACTTACTAAATGCTTACATCTCTCAATGTCATTAAAATACAAAGTGTATATATTATATTTTTGTGTAGACTTAATTACAGAGGGAAAGAGTCATGGACAATATAAATATGTATAATTTATAATTGAGAACTCTTTCAACATTTTCATATTTTAAGAGATAAAATATATATACACACACATATATATATACATACATATATACACACATACACCCACACTCAGGTATGAGGTGATAAAAAATATAATGTAACTTACTAATAAAATCAATGTATTTTGTGAATTGTAAAAACTATAAGAATATACATTACAAATGTGTCAAAGAATATATTTGGATTACATTGTAGGTAACATGAATTATATTGCATATGATTTGTGTTTTAAGTATTATATCATATAGGGGCTGTAAGTACCAGAAGAATTTTACTGAGTTAACTTGCTCTGACATATCCATAAAGATTGGATAAGTGATTGCAATATAATTTGGCATAAAAGAGTTTGAATTAGTATAGCAAAAATATAAATATGCTGAAATAAAAGACCTGGAAGAATCCTTCTCTTATCCTTTATCCAATTGTATGAAAATAATCTCTACCAGAGTTTAATTTACCTTTGGAGTCTGTTATCCTATAAGGAATTTATTTCATTCCATGCCTCTATAAATTTTAGCCCAGTACCGATAGATAATTAATACTCGATAAATGTTTCAGCTGACTGAAGAATCAAGTATTTTTCAATTCATAATAGAAATAGATATTTTTACAGGATTTTCCAAATAATTCGAGTTACACACACAGAGAACTAGAGGGGGAGGAGAGAGAGAGAGAGAGAGAGAGAGAGATCCTAGGTATATCAATCTTGCAGGTAAATGGAGGGTTATAAAAATGACTTGACAAACTTGTTCTAAGTTGCTTAGCTCTGTTAATTCTCAGGGGAGAAGAAAAGACTTGACATTATCTAGGGTTTCTTATGTAAACCACATCATGCAATGCGATATTCATTCTTTATACCTTTTAGTGCCTGCAGGTTTTGGATAACACTGCACAGTAAGCTGCATCTAATGATTCATCTAATTTTTACACTTATACTTGAAATATGTTACTATATGATAATGATAAATCATAGCATTTCAAAATATTCTACTATGTGACACTGGTAAAAATTGTTTCCTACTTTTAAACATTCCATCATAGTTTTTTTTTTCAGAATCAACATCTTATAACAATTATTTTATATGTGATTAATTTTGGAAACAAATTATGCCACTGAACTTAATTTATGAATATGAAATTGCAATACAATATTTATAAAGTTTTAGTAATATAATATTAGCACTAAAGGAGGAATTATAATATGAGCTGACCAGGAAGAATCAAAATTCTGCCCTATTTTAATTATTAAAGTCACAATTTTGCAAGTAGCAGAAACATTTCTGAAAAACGGTGGTCTAAGAAAATGAGAAATATTTGACTGGTACCCTGTATTGTTTTATTCCTGATTTCAATTCTTCTCACATTTCTTACCTTTAAAATTACCCTTGGAAATTTCAGAAGAGCCTTTAAGCTTATTTTTTATGATAATTTTTAATATTTCTGCCAAAAAGTAGTCTAAACAGTGGGCTCTTCTATGGAATAATTTTCTAGTCGTGGAGATACAATGCTTTTACTCCTCAAATAAAATGTAGCTACATAGCTTTTTTCATATGACATTTTTCAAGAACTATTTGATATACTTATGCTCATATAGAAACATAAAAACTCATTTATCCAATTTTATTCTACATTACAAGGTGTTTAAATAATATGTTATAATATGGTGGTAGGGTCTAGCCTCTGCCATCTCTCAAATCTGCATAAAAAGAAGTTACTTTTCTGAAGATTGTATAGTCACAAACGAATTCATTAAAATTCAAAACATTAGAGCTAGAAATGTAACTTTGCTATTTAAACTGGTCATGTAGTCTTCTCTCACTCTTTTTTAAACTCCTAAAGATGATCTACAGTTTACAAATCATTATATTTTATATGTTCATAATTGAGGAGTTTATTTTGTTTTATCAAAATAAATAATTGTTGAATTATTATTCATCAGAGGTGGAAAGGCCTTGATTCAACAATGCCTGCCACGTTGCAAGTCTCAAATTCTACTTAGAGAAGTATTGCTTATTTGCGTAATGTTAAACGTGCCTTAACTACAGAGTGTATATGCTGATGGCTTTATTTTTGAGCACTTACATTCATAGATTCCTGCCATATGATTGCATTTTACAGTATAATATGAACATATTCATAATGATTTCATTTGATTCTATTCACAGTTTATATATATGCTCAATGAAAATGCTGTAATTTTACTATCAATTATATGATACTCTCAAATCATTGTTGATTATTCTGGTCAATTGTTGAGAGATGTTCCTCACTCTCAATACCAATTTCCACATTCTGGAATTCATAATAACAACAAAAGATATTTAAATAGCAATCCATAGTATTGGTATATACATTGTAGTATTTAAGCTATACCACATGTCCATGGTATAGTTATCATTATCTCTAATTTATAAATGAGAACTACGAGAATGGAAGAGGCTAAGCCATTTGCTTGAGATGTTCTGTCTAATGAGTGACTGAGACAGGAATTAAATTGTATGTGTAAAATTCAATGTTATTTTCATTAATATTTAATAATGGCAAAAATAAATAAAAAATGTATGCATAGACTGGTATATATATGAGATGCAGAATTTAAAGAAAACTAATCTACTCTTATTTACTTTATTTTCATTCCAGAGAAGAAGAAAAATGATTATTTTTCTCTTGTTGTTACTTCACAAATGGTATAACTTTTTATTTAGGGATATTATAAGAAGATGATATAGGCTTTGGCTGAAGTGGAAGGGCTTTGGACCACTTGTGAAGCTTCACTTTGACAGTGGATATTGTGTCTAAAGGCTCTCCTGCTTATAGCATTTAAATCTAGGGTTACTCCTCAGTTATTATAGAAGATTTATGTCCTATACTTGATGTAAAATTAACTCAGTGATTATCAACATTATCATTGGAAGCTTCTCTAAGGAACTCAAAAATAAGCATGAAAGCACATATTTTTATTGACTGCAAACAATAATTTTTGATGGTCTTATAATCAAATTGAATATAGAAGTATATCTATAAATATCATTTCCAATTCATATATACTAAAATAGAAACTGAGACCAATAGGAAGTTGCCCTGTAAGCCTACCCTTGGATTCACTCACAAAAATCAGCTGAAAGGGACAGTTGGAAATGTCTTGCTTTGACCCAGTTAGTCTTTTGATTAAAATCATATGGTTATTAGTTTTCATTTTCCAGATGGAAAAAGTGAAGACCAAAGGAGTGTTTATGTGGAAACTAGGTCCCCCAATCCCTTATGCTGTGGTCTTTTCACATCTGAAATCTTAGATTCATCACTATTATAGACTAACATATGCTTTATCCATTCACCTAATCTACATGCCTTTATTCCTTTGAAGATTTTCAGTATTTTATTTAAAAGCATTCTGGAAAGAACAGAAGCATTAAAGAAAAACATTAAAAGAAAAAAAACTTTTTTTTACAGGTACCTTCCTTTTCTCTATTCATCAGAGATGGCAGTTGGAGAGTAAAGGAATTTCTCATAATCCTTTCCCCTTTCTTTACACAACTTAAATTGGCACATATGAAACCTGGCTTAATGTGACTGTATTCCATATCAGCACACTCCAAGAACACTATCAAAATCATTGCATTATCTCCCCACTCAATGTAGTCTCAAAACATAAAGAACATAACTACGCTCAAACTAGTGATCAGATAATGAATCATAACATAATATTAGATGAGTAAAGAATCATAATTTTATGAAACTAAGTTTAGGAAGTTCAGTGAGTTGTCCAATATTGGACACCAAATTTGTGTAAAACTGCCTGGAACTCAGTTATCTATCATTGGGTTGGGAGGGTGAATGGGTATGAGTTCAATTTCCCTTGCTATGCCCTAATGCTCAGCAAATGATGACATCTTCCATAAAATACATTAGTTAATTATGTAAATATAACAAAACCAAACAAAACTCTTTGGTACATTAATTATTGTAGCAATTTATGTTCTCTGACTACTAATAAATGAAAACAACTCTATTTGCCTGACTTATGCAAAAATGTCAATGTGTTAAGGAGGAGGATTAGCTCACAGAGTCAGAGAAACAGCTACAGAGCCTGACTCAGAAAGAACGCCTTAAACAGCATCCCTGGGGATCCTTGTAAGGGATCTAGTCTACAGTCTCATGTGGACCAAAGGGACGAATCAGCTGCATGTGTATTTTTCTTTCTTATATTCTTCCATGTGAGGGTCAGACACTGGGAAAGAGATTCAGGACAAGGACAGTATCCTGACTGACAGCCTCCCCAAAGCAGCCCACAAAGAAAGAGTAATGCCTCCTCAAAGAAATTGGGTATCATTGCCAGAAAAGAAAATGGATACTGATTATCAATGTTAAGACCTTATATTTTGTCCAAGCTTAATTTAAATGTCTCCTCCTCCAAAAGCCATTTTCTGATTCCTGTAAACCTTCCTCACTATATCAGCTTTTATTAAACAAGCATGTACACATACTCAAGAAAATAGGATTTACGAGAGGACAAGACAGGTGAGCCTGTACCTTCAGGGAGTATAAATTTAGCAGAAGAGATTACGATAACACCATTTTTCTGCTTCTTTTAGGACTCAATGCCTTGTATCTTAGTTACAAGTCTTTTCTCATCAAAAATTTTAAAGCTTTTTAGTGATTTATTTTATTAATGTTTGTGTCTTCCATAACATTTACCACATTGTGCATCACATAATGCACACTAATAAACCCTTCAAAATTTGTCTTAAATGCACACTCTCCTAACTTGGTCCCCTGCTTGTCTTGTCTTTGATGGCTACTCTACATGCACAAGAACATCTAAATTCTCAAAATGGTTCTTAAAGCATTTCATAACCTTCCCTTAACTTAGTCCCAGTTATTACCACTATATCAGTAATGCAGTTTACACTGTAATCCCACTCCACTAGCCAGATTTAAACTCATCTTCCACTTTGGTGTCCTTACATTTAATTATTATTAATATTTATACTTCTATTATTGCAGACAAACTGGGCCTTACATTGGAGTTGTTCATACATGTTTCTGTGATCCCCTATAGATTGTGAGCTCCTAGACAGAAGCAATTACTCAGTGATAGCTCTCTTTTAACATCTAATGGGATGTGGTGTACCTAGTGGCACAAATTATTGTTAGCTAAATTTAAAAAGAGAAAATATGTTTTTGCTCATTTTTAAAAATTGTTGCTTTTTTAAGTACTATATGCCAACACTCTACTGGCCCTATAGAAAGAGAGTTAGATAGTATTTTTCTTACCCTTAAGGATATTAGAGCATGAAATAATTGGAATAAATTCTTAGGACAGAAATTGAGAGGTATGATAGACACTAAAAAGGGAATGGCCAATTCTGCTTAGGTGGACAGAAAATATTCCATAGAATAGATGAATTGAATCTAAAAAGAAAGTAGAGGTACACCCCTTGAAGATAAGAGCTTTCCAGGTGAAACAGGCAGTGGTATGATTAATAAATATATGAAGGGTAAAGGAGGTAGAACATTTAATTTAAGGGATAATATAGAAAGAGATTAACTTAGGTGATTTGGAAGGTATCACAGATTATATACAAAAATATATAAAATGGAATTTAATAATCATTTTTAGGTAATAAAGACCCATTGGAAGGCTTTATGGTGAAGACTTAAGTAATTGTGTATACACTTTAGGCAGCTTATGTTGACAACTTGTGGGGAATGATCAAATGGGAAAACTATTAAGAGTAAAATGAAGAGCCTGACCTAACATAAGCAGCAATTGTGAATCTAAAAAAGTGAATGAGCACAAGATATGGGAATATATACCTTAAACAGAATCCAAGGCATATGGTAACTGACAAGAGGGAGTATGAGAGAAGTATGAGCACGGGTCATCCAGGGTGAATCCAAGACTTCACGGGAGATGGAAGAAATGAATAGCAGCTCCAGTCACTGAGATTAAGGAAATGGGAACAGAAGCAGTTGTAAGTACGTTGAACTTTTGATGTCTATAGGAGTCCACTGGTTACTGAAGAACTAGAGATAGACTTTGATGGACAGATACTACTAGTCTTTGAGACATCAGAGTGTACTGACATAACTTTTGGTGCTATTTGAGGTTACTAAAATGCAATCGGGAAGGGAAGGGGGCAGAAGATAAGAAAGGACGGAGTGTGAAGGGGAGAAAATGAGAACCGCAAGTTAGAAGTAGACACAGCACTGGAGCAGAAGAGAGCTGGGAGCAGGGCAAAGAGGTAAGGAAAAAGTGAGAGGAACTGTGATCTTTCAACATGTCAGTGTGGACAGAAGAAAGTATCTTATAAAAAGAGAGAATAAATGGTCAAAAGGAAAGAGGGAGGAAGACAATTTTCATCATGGAAGTCAAAGGTGGAATTTTGAAAGGAGATGTTTGACATAGTGATGACTGAGAAGATCAGTATGATGATATGTGAGCATTCAAGTGAAGCTGAATTACAGGCAACACTATGACATGGTGACAGCAGTGAGAAGAGTGGTTTTGTGGGTATGGGAAGGAATGTTATGCCCCGGAGCAGGGGTCCTCAAACTTTTAAACAGAGGGCCAGTTCACTGTCCCTCAGACCATTGGAGGGCAGTTGGAGAGTGGAGCGCACATTCCACACATGCACACTGTTTGCTTGGAGGAGTCGGCTGCTAAGCAGGACAGGCAGCAGCGACAAAAACACGTAGTGGGTGGGATAAATGTCCTCAGTGGGCCGCAAGTGGCTCGAGGGCCGTAGTTTGAGGACGCCTGCCCTGGAGTATTGCACCTTTGCCTTGTCTCAGTCTAGTAGCTGATCACGTCCTGCACTTCACATGCTTTTCTATAAGTATGCGATGACTCAATTCGAAATGTGTTAAAAATATGATAATATAACACATAAGAGGATGAAAAATATTGATGACATCTCCTGGTCACGTGGGTCCTATCAGCCATGGGATTCAAACCAAGGTCTGTTTGATTCTAGTGAATTTGCTATTGTCTGTTAAACTCTTCTGCTCCTGGACCAAACCCTTCCCATTGCCATGTCGAAAGTCTCTTTTGCCCTTTCCAGTCTTATTTTAAAGGCACGTACCTATTTTACCAACCAATAAATTGAACTATTTTTACTTATGATAAGGTTTGGTCAGAAGCTTTGGTTAGACTATAAGCTTTGGTCAGAAATGTTGTTCTGAGATATCTATTAAGGGATTTTGTAGGTATTACATATAGATTTCTTGAAATCCAAAGTATTCATAAATCTGAAGACTTTTTATCTAGGGTCAATAATGGTAAATGATAATAATGGAAAGATACCATGTTAGTGTAACAATACCATGAATGTAATAAAATTTAAAATAAAAACAAACCTTAAATAGCAAGCAATAAAATATTGAAAGACAGAGGGAGAGATAAGTCTCCCTGTCTTCGTAACACTTATTTATTTTTTAATTTAAAATATACAACCCTTTACTTCTTTTCCTGTTTAGTTTAATATCTTATCCTCTTTTGAAAGATTATGCATATTTGAATATGATTAATCTCATTTTACCCTTACAGAAATATTGTGTGTTTGTCAGGGGAGATATTTTGACATATACTTACCATATGAATTTATTGTGGGCTGACAAATAATAAATGATGTTTTACTGGAGTATAGGTTCAAGTGGCTTAAATAGGTATTTAAATACAGAGCAGCTGAACTGACCAGCCAGTGTAAGCAGTTTTGTCTTTCTAGTGGATTTATTTCCCATTGTAATGAAATGTATTTGCATTCTGGTCTAAACATCATTCTCCTGTGAGTTTTCTTAGTGTGTGTCTACTGAGGAACTGATATCTGGGTTGTTCACATACCGTAGAGCTTTTAATATGAAGAGAAAAAAGCCATACCTTGAAAAAAGTCACCACATCAAAGTGTTTCCCAGGAGACCTATCATGACTGAAGGCTTGCAGCTGTAGTGTGATCAATGACCACTTCTTAATTTTAGTAAAAACTTCTTTTCTTTTCTTCCATTGATCGTTCAAATTCAAATCATTAGGGTTAATTCATGTGTGATATGGATTTATTTGTTTATTTTATTTATATTTTATTTGTTTTATTTTTATTTCTCAAAGTTCAAGTGGTGTGATCAAAATTATTAATAGATTTTCAGTTTACTGCAGTATGTTAAATAATGTAATTATCTCAAATAAAATTGTGTCAAGATTTGTATAATGACAATTTGTGGATCAAGTGAATTATACATTAAAATGTGTATAGTCTATTGAAACTATGATTTAATCTTAGAAGATAAATTATTGTTTTGGACATCCTTTGTTAGAATTATTCTTGATTTATGGAATTAGAATAATCCCATATCTTGAGAAATGGAATTCATGCAAAATGTGAACATCTTATATATTATTCTAGCATTAATTTTAGGAAGATATTCTACAGATGCTCAAGCAATCCTCCCACCTTGACCTCCCAAGTAGCTGGTACTACAGGTGCATGCCACCACATTTGGCTAAATTCTTCTGTTTGTTTTTTTTTTTTTCTTTTTCTTTTTAGAGATGGTGTCACTATATTGCCCAGACTGGTCTTGAACTCCTGGCTTTAAGGGATCCTCCTGCCTCAGCTTCCCAAGGTGCTGGGATTACAGAAATGAACCACAGTGCCTGGTTCAAACTATTTTTAAAAGCATATTGACTGTATTTTATTTCATTAGCAATAAAAAGTAGATATTATAGATTAAAAATAATAGATATTTTATTATGCACTCTTATTTATAGAATTTTTTTGTATTAAGTATAGGTCAGTTAATGATTAAAAAATATCTGTTTAAATTTTATTCTACAAACCTTATTTTCATGACAGTTTCCAATACCCTCACTGATTTTTGCTTCACTTTTCTAAATTAAATGTCTGTTTTAGTCTCTGTAAAATATTATAAAAATAAAAATATGCTCAAATTTTAAGCAATACATAATACTTGCTGAATGAATAAATATGACCAAACTACTCTTGCAAAAACCAAGGAGCTTTGAATGTAGAGATTTCATACTATTCCTTTTAATTGTTCAAAATATTACGTGATACAAAAATTATATGCACAATTTAGACTCAGAGCCATTTTTAGAAACTATAATTTTTGATTCAAAAGAAATCTGCAATCTTGCAAAAATGAGACTCAGTTTAACAGAGTGTTTCCAAGGAAATTGTAGCTGTTTTCTTGCCTTTCTTCTTAGACAAGAGACTTGTGATGATATATCTTAATATTCCACACATAAGGGAGAAAAAAGCAGAAAATCCAGAGGGCCTATAAATATAGGCAGGAGTGTTATATTTGAAAGAGTATTATCTGGAATTGAAAACAAAACAGGTTCTTATTCTAACTCTCCATCTAACTATCAGTGTGCCATTGCAGCTCATTAGCAAGTGCCCTCAGACAAATTACGTGTTTCCTCTCAGTTTAATTTCCTCATTGGGCCATATAGTCTCAAAGACTGCGTAACTAGCTTAGAATTTGATTTTTTCCTTTAAGGTTGAAATTTAAGCAGATGTGATATCACATATAGTTTTTAAAAGATTTTTTGCCAGAAAAAGAGGTGAAAAGGTCTTTATCAATTAGATTGATCAATTTTTTCCTATACAATGTTCCTAACACAACATTAGATTTTTGCATATACTTTTAGTAGAAAGTGAAGTATAAGATAACACTTCAATAGGACATATCTGCTCCTTTGCTATTGTACTCTGAAGTTATCATTACTATTATTTTATAATATAAATTATTTATAAGAGGTATGGGTCTAAATTTAGAATTTGGTTCTTCGAGTATTCAAATTCCATGAATATCCTATAGTTTGTTTGGGCATCATCATTGGTTTGGTTGGTTATAGTGGCCAAGCATTAGAATTGCTCTGGCTAAAAATGACAGAGAATGTTTTGATTGCCCCAAAGCTGGAAGATGTTCAAGTTACCCTATAGATGGTTCACAGGCAAATACTATGCAATGTTATATTTTTCCTGTAAAACCAGTATCTTAAAAAATCCTTTGCCTCAATTTTAGTGACAGAGTGTAAGAGTATCCCAATAGATCTCAACCATAGCAAGCCAAAACATTTCCATGGATGGCAGACTGTGTAAGAAGGACACAGTCTATTAGAGGAAAAACAAAAAGGAGAAATGTGCTGACAAAACAAAAATAGCTTCCAAACAGGGCTGTTTTGGGTTCTTTTACCCCATAAGAAGAGAATAATAACAATTAAACATCATAAATAAAATAATTTTATTTATAAACTGCATATCTGCCTGTAAAGGAATGAATCTATACATATTATTCACTTCATATCGTATACAAAAATTAACCCCAAATGGATTAAGTTTCAGAGATAAAAATATAAAACTCTTAGAAAGAAACATAGCTGAAAATCTGTGTGATTAGGCAACGGTTTCTTATATATTACACCAAAAGCATAAGCAACAAAATGAAAATAAATAAATTAGATTTTATCAAAATTGGAAGTTTTTTATGCATCAAAGGACACTACCAAGAAAGTGAAAAGCAACTCAGAGAATAGGAAGAAAATATTTGCAATCATATAACTGATAAGGATTTAATATTTAATAACTGATAAGGATTTAATGTTTAAAGAACTCTTACAACTCAGGAGTACAAAGACAATCCAATTAAAAGATGAGCAAAGTATCTGAATAGGCTATTCTCCAAAGAAGATATACAAATGGCCAATAAGCACATGAAAAGACCCTCCACATTAGTCATTAGGGAATGCAAATCAAAACTGCAATGAAGTGCCACTCCACATCTATTAGGATGACTATAAAAATATGCAAACAAAAACTAAAAGGACTGTTAGTGAGGATATACAGTGATTGAAACCCTCATACATTTCTAGGAGGAATGTCATATGGTACAGCCACTATGAAAATTTTTTTTTACCAGTTCTTCAAAAAAGTTAAACATAAAATTGCCACGTGACTCAGCAATTACACACCTAGGTAAATGCATAAGGGAAGTGAGACATGTTTTCACACAAAAACTGTGCATGAATATACCAAGCAGAATAAACATTATAATCAAAAGTAGAAAAAAGGGGAAAATTATATATATATATATATATCTTTATATAATAGCATATTATTCTCATAAAAAGTAATACTGAGGTACTGTTACATGCTATACCATGGATGAACCTTAAAAATATTATGCTAAGTGAAAGAAGTCTTACATAAAAGGCCACATATTATGTGATTTCATTTATATGAATGTTCAGAATAAGCAAATTTACGGAGACATAAAGTAGCTTAGTGCTGGCCAGTGACTGAAGGAGAGGAAACTGAAGTTAGCTGCTAATATGCACAGGGTTTCTTTTTGGGTCATTGAAATGTTACTTAGTGGTGATGATTGCAGAACATAGTGAAAATACTAACAAAACACTAAGGTATAATCTTCTAATTGGTTAATTTTATGTATGTGAAATATATCTTAATAGAAATACTATAACAAAATAAGGATTCACTGAATTCACTGAACAGTCACCTATAAATATTTATACATATATATGTGTGCATTTAGTTATTATCAACAATGTCATGTTAAATGATTAGTAACAGTAGTCTACTTGTATATCACTGAATACATGTTTAATCACTGCCTTTATTAAATATTTATTGAATGGCTGCTATGTGGTGGGTACTGTCCTAGGTTTGAAGAATTCAACAACAATTAAGATAGACATGATTCTTCTGGAAAGGATGAATGACCTTCAAACATTTTTGTTTCAGAACACCTTTACACTTTTTGAAAATTATTGAGTACTCTAACCCTCTTTTATTTATGTTGGATATATCTATCAATAATCACTGTATTAGATATTAAAACTGAGATAAACATTTTAAGTAATTATTAAAATAATAAACTAATTATATTTTAATATAAATAATATGTTCATTAAAGCATTTTTAAAACAAACATTTTGAAAAGAGTGAAATTGTTTTACATTTTTGCAAATATTTTAACCTATTGTTTTGGTTAATGTATATGAAGAAAATCTTGTTTCACACAGATATGAAAGAGGGATTAATATTTAATTACCTTTAAAGAAAACTGTGAATTTTTTGATACTATATTGATAATTCTTAACACCTGGAAATGTCTTACATGTTAGTTGCAATGTGAAATCTGAAACTGTATCAATAAACTTCTTATAATCTGTAACATTAAAATTAATTGGTCTTTCATGCCCTTTGAAGAGAACTTTTACCCATGAATGATTATGTAGCATTATTTATTGGTCATTTGGAAAATGTTCACTGAATTTTGCAGATTTTCCAATTGTTGACACATTTCATTATAGAAATCACACTTGTTAATATTCTCCACTGTTCTGAAAAGAAATGTTTTTAAGTATGGCTGCTGTCAAGCTGACCTTGGTGGGCACACGTTTTCCAAAATTCTACTTATCACTTGAAAGCTTAAATTTTATAATGGACAAGTACTGTCAGATGTTTCCCTTAGGGTCACTTTGTTCATTTTTGGAAAAAAAAATTATCTACCAAATGCCCACTTCTGAATAACCCCAGTTTGTCAGTCATTCTCTTGAGAAATAAAGTGCCATGAAACAGTGGCCAGCTAACTTTGTAACTCAAACAACTGCATGAGTGCTTTCCTGGAGTCAGCTGTCACACTTGGGTATGCAGCAGGAGTGCTCAGCTTCATCTCAGGAGTTGAAAACAGCCTATACTGAAAGGAGGAAATATCATACACTTAACTGTTTTACTGCTCCATTGAGGCATAGTTAAGTAAAAGAAGCATTGTTTTTATTTGTTTGTTTATAGTGGCCCCATGGTGGTGAAGACTTCGATGACAGCTAATGCAGTAGCTTCTTGCACATTTTACCTGGATTTTCCAGCAGCTTCATCCACTACAATTTTGAGCCAGTTATGCAAATATTAACACACTGAAAAAGGCAAATGGGGATAGGGGGCAAAGAAAAAAAATTAAAAAATAAAAAAAAAATGAAAAAGACACAGAAGTGTCTTAATAATGCAATGACAAACATAGTTTTGGTCTCATAGTCCCTCTAAAAGTATGTTGGGACACCTGGAGGTCTGTCTGAGCACCATGTTTTGAGAACTGCTGCTCTAGAGTCAAGCGCTTTATCTGAGTTGCTTTATGTTATCCTTTTCTCATTTTCCTGTATATGGTAGAGTCTTACTCATTCTGCAAAATTTTTCATGTTTGTTATGGTTACTTTATATATGTAAGGATGTGCATCGCTCTTCAACATGCACATTCTTACATATATTTTCTCTCTGAAATCTTCTCTAACATGGCCTATTCTCACTTGTACATTATGACAGTCTCCTACACAAATGCTCTTTTGGACTCCTGCTATGTTCACACTGTGGGGCTATCTCTTCTAGGGTATAGGAGACCTCGTGAACTTCAAAGTCCTGCAGAGGGGTGGGCTACCCAAGCTCCTCGGCTGTCAGCTCACATGGACACTATTTTTTCTGATGAAATGGTTTAGTTTTACTTTTGTCATTTCCTCTAAAGCTATTGCCTATTAGGTGGAGAAGGTTTGCTGGGCTCTTAGATTGTCTTCTTAAGTAATTGAATGGTGGGTGGTTAATTGATTTGCTCCTAAGTAGTTGTGTGTTGATTTCTAAGTAAGAAGGCGCTGGCTTCCTGACAAAGTGCCATTAGAAGAGCCCTCCACCTTCCTTACCAGTTTATAAGGCTTATCAATTTCTCACCTTTCCAGTTAGTTCTTAGTGCATCCTAACATGATCAGAGCCCTATCCGATGAGTGACCTGTTCTGAGAAGCAAACATTTCAAAAGAAATAAGAAGACTTTAATGTAAAAGACTGCAATTGCATTTTGGAATACAGACTACTGGTGCCAATTGTGATTGTCAGCTTGTGTACTCTGCTTTGGTGACAGTTAATGTAATACAAAATGGAGAAGTAAATACATCTATTACTGAACTTTTGGAAAATTGAAATGAAAACCTAACTATACCTTGTTTCTCATAATTAAGGCCATTGTTCCTGATCTGCTATTGCTCAGTGGAAATCACCTGAAATTGGTTGTAGAATTTTGTTCACTTACTTTTTAATTAGGTGATATTTTGGGAAAAAACTATGAAAAGGAGATAAGAATCATTTAAGACTCATTTTAATTATGCAAATAATGTTTACATTATATATATTTATTAGGTCATACTAAGGTATATGTTTTCTGTAATTTTATGTGTGTCTTCTAGTCAGTTTTGTTGAGAAGAGAGTATCAACACACCAGGCGAATCACAGTAATGTTTCAGTGTGCACCATGGACAGAAATAGTACCAAAGATTTTTCTTCCCTTATATCACATTTTCCTCCCATTCCCTCTTCTTATTTCCTGCCCTCCCTCTTCTCCTTGGCTTCCAACTTGTTTCTCTTTTAAAGTTGTCTGCAGACAGCATGGGGCATGTGAAATAGAATTTAAAATTTGCACATTTAATGTATTCCATATTGACTGCAATGCAATGAATAATTTGTGATTAACCTATCTCACTATTCATTTTCCTTTGATTTTTTTTCCTTACAAAATTAAATTAAAACTATGACCGAAACATAGGAGTTCCTCAATAAATGCTTATTGATTAATGATTTATTTTGAAGCACAAAAATAAACTTAATTGGTTGACATATATTTTGTAGATCTAAATTGGCCTTGGAAATTATTTTGTAGAGCTATTTTTCTGTGTTATTCTACTTTTTAAGCTTACTGTTGGTAATTTTTTTTAACTTTTAAATTGTAATTAGAAGCATTCTAAAACTTAAAGATAAAAATAAATAAAATATAAATACACTCACTTTGCATTTTAAACATATGCTTTCATGTCATAAGGGATCCCAGAATACCAAAGATATTAAGGGAACAAATGAACTGTTGTTGCCTTAAAATATATTCCTTTGTTGAGTTCATACTGCTAACCCTTTAGGCTATTGACAACCTATTATTTTTCATATGTGCCATCTTTATCTAGAAAACTGAAAGAACAACTAATTATATCCTTTTGCAAATGAGTGCAGCAGAATAGCTTTTGTTCGACACAATTTTTAAATCTGTTGAACAGGACTGTTGAATGACTTAAGAATTTACTATACTGTGTGTGTATGTGTGCATATTTGTGAGTGTTTGTGTGTGTGTTTTAATGCTCAGCCACTTTAGTGTCACGGGAAGTGTGGCATAGGGATATGACTGTACATTGTGCTTTGTTATAAATATACCAGTTTCTTTTGATCATTCTTGGAGGATGTGTACCTCTATGCCTCTCATTTGGCCTGTATATTTTTGGTATGATAGACATGGTAATTACCGCTCTTAAAGTTTGTGCAAATGTTGCTGGAAAGGGCAAAGGAGTGAACAATTAAAATGAAGGTCATGAAAATAGACCTATTAACAAAAGCATAATGATTTCTTGAATAATCCCTTCATCTCTCTCATATATCATAATCCTTTCTCATAAATAATTGTATACTCAAGTCTAGACATACTGTAGTTTTATAGAATTGTGTTGCAAAATGCATTAGGCTGCATTAATTAGCAAGAGAAGCCTTAGGTTTCATAACCTTCTTAAAGTGAGATTCCCAGCTGCTTTCAGAGGAGAGACAAACTAAAGTTCCTAGTAACTACTAGCAACATGCCTGTGTAGAGCACCATGCCACGAGGTGGTGATGATTGGGAGGGAGAAATCAGTGTTAACAAGGCCTATGGATGGTCCACCCAGCTATTAGAGGAAGTTTATCTTCATATGTAATTCTGATCATCATACTTTCTCAGTCCTGCTTCCACTCTCCCTACCTCCTCTATGGCTTTAAGCCTCAAGTCATTGAATTGAATTTGTATAGATTACAGGAAAACCATCAAACCTTGTGCAGAGAAGTATAATCTTTCTCCAGCAGTTTGTAATAAATGAGATTTACTTGTAAAATTAATGTCATCATCCACAAAACCTTTCGGGTGACTCTCATGTCACGGGTCAATTTTACTGTTGGGGATACATTAGTTCCTTTATTTGGGTCCTAGCCAAGACTGTGGGACTCTTGAGGGCAAGAGATGATGCAGGTGCATAATTAGCATATGTCCTTTGACATTGTTCAAGGTGTAAAATGAGTATTTTAATTCATTGGAATATCATTTTTCTAAAGAAAAAGCTTAATGTTATGATTATTTATTATCTTTACCTGAAGGAGATTTTATTTCTCTTGACATTACTAAATAAATATAGCTGTTCCCCAATGGCCAAGACATGTTTTAATAATAACAGTTTTTGAACTGTTTTAAATGGTTTTACAATTCACTAAAATGCTAATATTTTAAATCCCCTGATTATATTATTGGACATATATTAATGACATTTTAGATCTTTTCAATCATGAGTATTAGTTATTATTTTTTTAGGAATACTGTTCCTACTATGAGATAAAGGAACTAATTGAATGCTAATGTAATTCTACACTGGTCAGATACCATTTCCATGGTTACATTGATTGTAATGGCACATCCTGAATTACTCCTGCTCTATTGCAAACCCCTTGAGGGAAGGATCTAGTTTGTATGTTTGGTTTTGTTTTCTTAATGTCTCTGTATATAGATTCAATTTAGGTTTCTACATATATTGCAGTAGCAGATCAAAACATACTTGTTGAATGAACCCACATTGTATGCTAGTTAGGCATCTACAGAATCAGGTATGATCAATCATAGATCATATTTTTAATGAAAAAAAAAAAGTCCAGCATTATAAAATTCTCAAAGAATGACCCTGTGTAAAACAAGAGGCAAGACTTCCAAGAAGGAAAGATGAAGATTTGGCTTTTTAAAGTTTCAACATGCAATGATTTGTATCCAGTATGCCCTTAGCACATATATAAACAATTAGGACATGATTAAAATATCCATCATATTTAAATATATATGTATAAACCTAATATACTCTATTTAAAGATGTAGCATAAACATAGGTGAATTGTTTATATAAAATATTAATGATGAAGATATTGTTTAAAAATAGTAACAGCTAATTTATTGAATCTTACTTTGTGGCAATCTTTCTATGAGCAACTTAACCAACGGAATAATTGTGTAAGGTTGGTACTAACAAATAACCCATTCATATAGGAGAGAATTGATGTCTAGAAAGAGAAAGTGACTAATTCAAGGTCAAACAACTAGTAACTAGACAGGTGAGATTTTAGCACAGGTAATTATGTAATCATTCAGAATGATTTTTATTTCATTTAAGTAAGAGTGATACATTCATACAACATGAATTCAAAGAGTACAGAGTGCTAAACATCACAGAATGAAGTGCTCACCCCTACCCTTCCCGTTCCTTCTCCAAAGACAATCGATATTTAAAGTTTCTTATTTTTCTTTCAAAAAATCACAATATACCATCAATCCCTTATATCTATCAATATCTGTATATAGATAGATACCTTTATCTATATAACATAACATATACCTTTCTCTTAATACTATGATTGAATGAACGGATCTACCACATTTTGTTAACATTTATATTAAACTGTGACGTATAGATGGACCTACATTATTTTGTTTTTCCCTCATTAATGAGTTTGTAGTTTGTTTCTATTATTACTGTTTTCACATTTTGCAATTACCAAGACATGCTGGAATAAACAGGAGTTAATTTCATTCATGTTTACTGTAATATTGTGTCACTATTACTGAAGTACAAGAGTTGAGATGACATAATGTCTAGAATTACCTTTAAAATATTACAGCAACAACAATAAAAAAAGAGATAATTGAAGGAGGTGTCCAAAATCCTGGTAATTGACTTATCTGGGTAATGAAGATATGAAGGTTTATTATTACTAGTTTTCACATGTTTGTATGTATTTATTGTTTTTATAATAATTTTGTCAAAAAAGGATCTATGTTCTATCTACATATTCTTTTGTTTTCCAAAATAGCATAGAAATTCCAAATGTGGACATATTACCCTATTTCTAGAGGAGGATGTAACTAATGTGAATGACAGTGTTAGGTACCTCAAATTTTATACAGAATTAAGTTCGAAGAGTTTTATAAAGAAATATGATAGCAGTGGACATATTTTTGGAAATATGTCATTCAAATAAGGAGCATTATTTATCAAGGAATATTTTGAAATAACTGGGGAAACGGAGGTAAGTGATGAGAAATTAGCATTAGTACAGACATGTCAAAGGAAGAAAGTGTGTTATTGTTTTAGAGATTCTCTCTCTTTCCCCTCTCACTCTCTGTCTCTCTCCATAAGTCTCTATTTATTTATCATCTCTGCATCTCTATTATTATCCATACTCATATCTACGTCTACATTCTGGTCTTAGCTAGATGTGGTAACATATGGCAGATTTATGTATACCTGTTATCAATTCTCAAATCTTCAGTCACATTTCTGCTCTGTCATTATGATTAAGAACAGAAATGTGCTCTTATGTTTTTGAGAATGAGGCCCAATGACAATAGTTATTTTTCATTGTTATAAGATTCCATGGATTCTGACAACAATGGCCCCATCATGACTTTCAAACTCTTCGTGGAAGTCTTGCATCTGTGACTTAACGGATTATTATATCTCCAGTGGGAACTATACACCCAAAGGCCAGACATGTGGAAGAGAACAGAGAGACGAGAAAGGAGACAATTAATCACAGGTAGTTGGCTGGGAGATTTCCTGTTCTCATTGAGATTACTGAAATATCTTGGGTTTGAAATGTGATAGAAATTCACTTGACATACTCTACCAACAAGTTTATCTTCTCATTATTATTGTTTTGTAATGTGTAATATGTCTATACAGCTAAAAATATGTGAATAATAGACTACTAACTAAATGAGATAAGAAAGAATCACAAATGTCTCTCATCTACAGCAGAAACATGATCCATTTGAACTCAATCTAAATCTCTTCCTTCTTCAACAAGATTTTATGTTTTCCTCATCTCTGCAGCTTCTATTCCTACAGCTTTCAGGATTGAAGATTGTTCTTCATTGCCTACAGCTGTTCATTTTGCTCCAAATAAAGTCTTAAGCAAGTTCTTTCTCTTGGTCTACAAGATGTATTCAACAAGCTGAAATGGCCAATTTTAATCACTGAACTGTGAGGTATTGCGGAGTTTTTTATATTGCTTTAATAATCGACTTTTCTAATTATATGTCATGGTACAAGTTACTCTACTTCAATTATTTTTTTTCCAGTAGAAGAAAGAATAAATAGAGTACAAAATCCCACAGGTTAGATACCAGAATGCTAGGCCAGTAGTAAGCCTCCAGTAGTTCAATGGCTAAAGTGGGCTTCAAGTATCTAAGGATTATCTTTATTCCTGTGAATGTTTTCTGGCTAGAAAATTAACAGCTGAGTGCATTTTGAGTAAAATACTACAGGAAATGGCTGATAAAAATATCAACATTGTATATCTGCTTAAAGGAGATACATATCTGTTCTTTCTCAAACCACTGTTAAGCTGTCATCCATACACTTATCGTAGAAACAATTATCTCATGCTAGTTTTATCTCCAGACATTTTTCTGACCAGACAAAAGAATCTGTAGAAGTATTATAGTCATTTCTCTAGTTTGTTTTAGGGAGGGTTGTGTAGGTTCTCCTGTGAGGAATCACTTACAGATGATGTTAAAATCTACAGACACAGTGACTGAATGCACTTGCCATAAAGTCTGTTCCATACACTCAAGAAGATAGTTTCAAATTGCTGAAGCCAAATAAACCAAATGGCAAGAAAGTGATGGTAACTTTCCATCTGAATATTACCTCTCAGTCATTTTTATTAATTTGTCAACTGATAAACTTTTAGTAAAGTAATAGCTTTTAATATCTTCTAATTATGCAAGGAAATGGAGCCTGTCTTAGTAGCCAAATGATGAGAAGAAAAACATTTAGTTGAAGATCAGAGAAAAATGTGTTAACCGAATAAGATACTGGAAAAGTCTGCCTTGTGTAGGGTAGCAAAAAGCAATTGTGAGATAAGGGGGTAAATGTAAATATAAACAGAAAAAAAATAGAATTATAAAGTCACAAATGTTATTTGTAGATTGACTTATGTGAACTACAAGTTTTTGTACATTGAGCTTTCCAGATATAGGAGAAGATGTCAATCTTTTTTTTTTTTTTTTTTGCACATTATCTGGCTACAAAACTTTAAAGACTCTATATGGAAGTCAAATGAATATTTAAAATCACAGAAAGCCTTAGGAATTTTAATATTATACTTCTTTCTTACCTGTTACACTATGGCTTATGTCATTATTTAATTAATTATCCTTATTAAGAAAAAAATTCAGAAGAAATGTAATTTTAAAAACACTTTCACTTTTATAAAGAATCTCTACAGAAACAGCTAATTGCCCAACAGAATGAAAAAGAGAGCCCAGAAAAAAATTTGTACATCTATAGCCAACTGATCTTCATCAAAGCTGCCAAGAACACACAATGGAGGAAGGACAGTCTTTTTAATAAATGGTATTGGGACAATTGGGTATCCACATACAAAAAAAATAAAATTAGACCATTATCTCACACCACATACAAAAATCAACTCAAAATGAATTAAAGACCTAAATGCTAAAGCTGAAACTATAAAACCACTAGAAGAAAACATAGGAGAAATGCTTCATGACATTGGTCTGGGCGAAGATGTTTCAGATAAGATCTCAAAACCACAAGCAACAAAAGCAAAACAAAACAAAACAAAAAGATAAATAGGATTACATCAAAGTAAAAAGCTCCTGCACAGTAAAGGGAAAAAATCAACAAGGTGAAGAGACAACCTACAGAATGAGAGAAAATATGTGCACACTATACATCTTACAAGGGGTTAATATTGAAAAAAATATATGGAACTCAATTCAATAGTAAATAAAATAAAATAATGAGATTAAAAATAGGCAAAAGACCTGCATAGACACTCCTCAAAAGAAGACATACAGATGGACAGAAAGTATATTTAAAAAGTGCACAACATCACTAATCAACTGAGATAGGCAAATCAAAACCACAATGAGGTATCATCTCATCCCAGTTAGAATGGCTATTGTCGAAAAGATGGAAGATGACGTGTTGGCAAGGATGTGGAGAAAGGGAACCCTTGAACACTATGGATAGGAATATAAATTAGTACCATGCCATGATGTTAGCCATTATAAAAAACAGTATGGATGTTCCTCACAAAATAAAAATAGAACTACCATATAATCCAACAATTCCACTACTGCATATATATTCAAAGGAAATGAGATCAGGATGTTAAAGAGAAGTCTATACTCCTGTATTCATTGCATTATTCACAATAACCAAGATATGGAACCAACATGTGTCCATGAATGAATGAATGAAGAAAATGTATATTATTCAGCCATAAAAAAGAATGAAATCATTCGACAACATGGATAAATCTGGAGAACATTATGTTAAGTGAAAAAAACCAGGCTCTAGAAAACAGATACCACATAACCTTACTCATATGTGGAATCTAAAAGACTTGATCACATAGAATTAGAGAGTATAACACTGGCTATCAGAGGTTAGGTATTTAGTGGGGAGGAGGGATTAGGAAATGTTGGTCAGAGTATACATGATTACATTTAGAAAAGAGAAATAAATTTCAAAAGCCCTATTATGCAGCAAAGTGACTATGGTTAGTGAAAATATATTATATTCTTGAAAAATGTATAGAGCCGATATTACATTTAGCATAACAAAAATTGTTCTGAACCAATAAATCCAAACAGAACCACGGCCATCATCATTATATACCATGTACTCCACAGGACATAGTCATAGGACAATCATATTGTCCTATTAAATTTTTATCCCTCTCCAAAGTTTATGAAATGTACTTGATGTTGCCTAGGTTGAAAGGATATCAGAAAGGATGGGATCTTCACTTTTCCTCTGAATGAAAGGTACAATTTCCTAAAACCAAGAAGAAGATTTGGATGTTAAACAGGTGAAAATTTTGAAAATGTCCAGTACAGTTACAATGACCACACGTCTGGGCTACCTTGAGACAGTCCCAGTTTACAACTGATATCCCATTTGGTTAAATGTATCTTCCTGGCACACAGGTCAAAATTTGGATGGCAAATTGCATAGCCACCCTAACCATCATTCACTCCCTTTTGCTGTTGAAAACGAGTATACATTCTTCTTCTCATACTTACTGGTCCAGTGAAAAAAACGCCTCACTAATAATATAATATTTGTATTCATAAAGACAAAGAATCCATTCACTCTTTTCACCAAACAAAGCAAAACTCGACAAAAAACAAACAAACAAACAGAAACTTCAACATCCTACCCACTACTCTGTTCATCTCCATATCCTGGGTTTCTGGGCGCTCACTTTTCCTCCTCAACTTCTTTCCAATCCTGGATCAGTATCCCATCACCAAGGGACTGAATTTTAACATTATCACTACCATTACCCCTCCCCCCCACGTATAGTATCTATTTATATATGTGTACATAAACGCATACATATGTATGTGTGCACATATACATATCTATATGTATATAAATAGATAGATGCCTCCTTCAACATTCAGTACATACTTCCTCTGCTTTTAGGGCACACACCAGTAATATGCCGGAATTTTCATGCCTGAAGATTCTAAGTTTTGTTTTCTTTTCCCCAGTATAGAGTGAAAAAAGTCTTTCATTATCTTTCAGTTAATGAACAATAATTCTACATGACGTATACCACCCAGAACACCAATCTTAAAATGTATTGTTTCCCATTTGGCTCTATAATGAATTTTTGATAAGTTATGTGATATTCCACAAGGGAGATGTGGTAAAAGCAGTGAATCCTATGGTAATAAGCCCAATGCTTTGCATCTTCTGCTGTGTATTCTTCGTTTGGTAGCAATGGTATGATGCTTTGTTTGGTAGAATGCTATGATCATAGAGTTTTTTAAATATATCTAATGATGGTAGAGACAGCAAAGGCAGAAACAGAAGGAAAAATATTAATATATCCATTCTTTAACAAGGGACTGTTCCCACTGAAGACAAATCATTGTGCTGTCCGTGATTCAAGAAATCAACTCATCCCCAGTAGTAGGTGGGTCTCCACTCCTTGCTGCTCTATGGGGGCCTCGATGTTTTTTCAGTATGGGTGAGTTAGACACTCAGAGTTGGTATTAGCTGCATCATCCCTGATGAGGGCCCATCCATTTTACCATGACATGGGCACATTTATCTCCTGGAGGCCTTGGTTACTTTACTTAATAGGGAAACATTGGGCACCCTAGGGAAGAGATGTTTCATCACAGAATCTGTTGCTTAGAAAGAGAAATAGCTAGACGTGTGATCACATGTCCATTTTTGGACTCTGGCTTGGTTTGTCTGGGTCGTCAAGGACTTGGGGAAAAATTGATTTGAAAAATTGATGACAAAGAGATTTGGGAAAGAGGTATGTGAATAGAACTCTCTGAATGGCAAAAACATGAAGACATTTTTGATACATATGAATGTTTACAAAAGGATGACCTTAGAAGAGGAGGATTTTAATAACCAAACGTACAGGATGACTTGTTCTGTGGATACTAGTCAGCGTCCCTCCCCAGTCATCATGCATGGGCTCACGACCAGAGTAGATGCAGTGTCAGTGACAGGCTCAGCAAGACAGACTTCCACTCACCAAGGCTGCCTGGCTATGGTCACTGCTGAGTGCTCAGTTTACCAGTTGTTGAGACCAGCACTGTGTCCCCAGTGTGGTACTATTCCCTGGGATAATCAGGTATCTACCTGGTGACAGGTTGATTACATTGGACAGTTCCCATCATGGAAAGGGTAGCATTTTGTTTGTACTGGATATGGATGTGCCTTTCCTGCATACAATGCTTCTGTCAATCATGGACCTACAGAATGCCTTATTCACTGTCATGGTATTCCACACAGTATGGCTTCTCACCAAGAAACTCAGTTCACAGAAAAAGGAGTGTGGCAATGGCCCAAGCTTATGGGATGCACTGGTCTAAACATATTCCCCGCCATTCTGAAGTAGCTGGCTTGACAGAATGGTGGGATGGCCTTTTGAAGACCCAGTTATAGCACCATCAGGTGACAATACCTTGCAGAGCTGAGGTCAGGTTCTACAGAAGGCTGTATATGCTTTAAATTAGGGTTCAGTATATGATGTCAGTCATTTTATCAAAATTGATCTCCACATGCATGTTGTCTATTGATAATAGCTAAATTTGTCATCTATCTTGGCTCAGAGTTTACCAAAAAGCTTTTTAATTAATTTTAATTTCAAAAATTTATTTCTTATGAAATATCTTATATAAATTTATATAGTAAGAAATTCTATAGTAAGGATTTAAACATATGGCTAAGTTTGGCAGAGAGTCATAAAAATCACATTGCACAATAAATTACAGAAATTATAGTACTGCCCCTAATTTTATTTTGGGGGGATTGATTCTACTGGCTTTCAAATGTTGCTACAGTTTCAAAAATTAAGCAAAAACAAAAACTCAAAATGCTCACATAGAATGATTAAATTAATGTTATTCAAGTTCTGTTTCTTCATATTCATAATCATGGTGTTATAATTGTTTATTTCAGATCAACTGCTGAAACACAAGAATATATAACATTATAAGATTTAAATACAGAAACTGAACTGAAAGCAAGTCTAAATGATCTCTAATACCTGTGAATTATTTCTTGAAATGAATGCACTTACCTGAGTTAGTGTTTGTCAGGGCCACTTGTGAAACTAGAAATTCTTTAACATCTATGTAGTGTGCAATAGTTATAAAATAACTTACAATAAAAGTATGTTAATTTGATGTTATACATATATTATAAAATTCAAGAGAAGCAAAGTAGGTGTTTAGAACTTATACTAATAAAATGTTTTTGGAAGGAGGATTTTTTCATAATGACCTGGGAAAATATCCATGAGCCCACTGTGAACCAGAATCAGGACAACTTTGCTGTATTATAATTTGGACGCAATGCAAGTCCCCTTTGACTCTTAAATGGCAGAAGGAATCTGGGTTTCCCAGAATCCATATAGCTTGTATCAAATGTATTTTAATTTTACCAGTGCATAGTTACTCTTTTATCTAGATGGCATTACACTTCTGGAAGGCTAGAAAGAAATAGAAATACATTTTGATGTTCTCACAGTATCTGTTTGGAAGCATCAACCTTCTCTTTGTTTAACAATCTTTGAAAATACAATTCGACTCAAATTTGGAAATTGTGTGAAGAGCAAGGCTCTGTGTTGGTGGTTTCAATTATATCTCTATGCACTAGAACTTGAATACTTTTTAAAAGCAGAAATAGAATAGTATTTTAGTGAGCTGATATGAAGTATGGGCCTTAGAACTGCATGGCCAATTCACAGCTACAACGATCCACAGGTCTTATAATTCTAATGGCTCCAGTGGCCTTGTGTTTGTTAAGGACACAAGATCTCATTGCCTCTCATGGGTGACTGCTGTGTTTTGGTTTCTGACAACATAAATACTCACAATCCCAATGTTTTTAGGGAGACCAACTCACTCAACACACTATTTTCCTTAGGTACCACTTACCTATAATGGCCATCTAAAGATCTGTGACATTCACAGGTCACAATTTTAACAAACACTGTGGTGTATATGTATTCCAAAGTATTTCACCCTTTCTGCATTAAATTCAATGGATTCTGCCATTGTCTCTCTTACGGATTTCCACAGAGCCTAAATTTTAGCCAATATATTTATTAAATAGCTAGAAACATGTCCGACTGTTCCAGGTAACCTACTCTGTCCATAATCTTTGGGTAAGGGTCCACTTTGAAATATTTACCCAGATGGAATCTTTATTCTTGGTTGACTGAGCACCTTCAGAATCCGTTCCTATGAACTTCTCACAGATACTGCTAATATAAATCAGTCTTACAATTCTGGTGCTAGATCATTTTTTCTACATATGCATGGCTCCTATTTCACACTTAGCTCTGGATCAAGTTCTAGCTTTGGAGACAATAGAGATTGGGTAAGTAGGGAGTAGAATGAGAATCATCTCAGTCTGAGGTAATTTCCTTGTATGAGAAGACTGTTAAGGTAAGTCTGGAAATGGGAACATTGATAAACTTCCTAAATTCTAATAACTTTTTTCTGTTCACATTAGTAAAAATATAATTAATGTTGCTTCCATCCAAAGACTCTATGAGATAAAGAAAAGTTATTTAAAAGTTAAGGCATTGAACATAAAACAATTGGAAAGCAATCACTAAAATGGGTATGTATATATGGGAGAATTCAGGAAATTTAGAGAATCCAGCCACTGGGTCCAGACTTGCTAGTATATCACTGCAGCAAGATATAGGTGAAATTGCTAGACTACCAAAACCTCAGATGCAGATCTTAAACTTTAATCTCTCCGCCATCTACTCCAGTTTCAAAATCCTTGAGGGTATGCTATATTCAGCTGATTTGGGCATGCATGGTTTCATTTTGATGACAAAGGACTTAGCAAAGAATAAACTGAGCACTTTGGCTTTTATAAGGAGAAGTGACACTCCACGTGGCACAGTCTTATTCAAAAGCCGGAAGCAGTATAGCAGGATTGGCAAACAAAAAAATTAAAAGTGACAAATATATATATGAAGCAAAGGATTTTATTGTAAGTCAATACTATATATCTTTTTCTCCATCTCCCATCTCTAAAGCAATTTGGACAATAATAACTAGACTATAAAATTGCCTTTCTTTAACAATATAGATAAATTATTATTTAAGATGAATTATTAATTAAATCATAACTATTATTTATACAACATTTTGTATAGGTTCACTTACCCCTCACTCTTTTAGCTTTTCCCATTATTTTAAGCTTTTCAAAAATTTCTGCATTCATAACAATTTCCTGAATATGTATATGAAAAAAAACTCTCAGCATTAACATCTTAATCTTTGTACATGTAAACACAATTCATACATTATTGTTGAAGTTTTAAAAAACATTAATGTTTATATCATCCTGATATCTTGTAAGTTTATAGATTTTTCCACTCTAGTTATAGGAGGGGTAAACTGCTGCTTCATAGATGCAAGAGGTTCTGAAAACATGTTCAGAAATATCTTAAAAAGCAGTCTTCAAATTTTCTCCTTTTGTCCTATCTCCTCACAGGAGATACATTTCAGTGAGAGCTATTTCCTCTGATTTCTTTTAGGTGATTTTCTTTTGATCATCTTTGCATCAGTCTAGTCATTTTTCTTGTCATCTATTTGTGCAGGGAATTGTGCATGCTGATGGTTTTCCAGTCTGGTTACAATTTGATTCACTTGAGGATATTTTAAAACCTAGTACCATTTCCAATTCGATTGAATGAGGTTTTTCAATGGCATGGTCCTGCTGTCAATATTTAAAATAAAAATCTTCCCAAGTCATTTTAATATATAGCTAAGATTTATGTATTCACTGGTATAGATAATACTGAATACAAAAAGACATAGATGATGACATACCCTTCTGTGAGAGAGTAATGTACACAAAATTTTTAAAAAATCTGATAATATTGATAACTCAGGAATCAGATTAGGTGAAAAGCACAAATATACATTCTGCATAATGGAGCTAACTCCCAGTGTAAAAATCTACAACAAGTGGTAAAGTATACTCTGATGCACAGCTAAGCAACATAGTGAGTCCTCTACGTAGAGGAACTGATTAAGGTGAAGAGGAGATTTTATTTCCAACCTTGTAAGATTTTCCTTCCAGGTACCAATGGTTTTAAGCAGGGCAAATGACACAATATGTAAATATCAACTATTTAAGAATAGTGTGTATTAAGTATATTCAATGACTTGCTTTTAATATAGTATTAATTTAATTACAATTTTCTATGTAAATTTCTATTTATTTAAGTCTCTGAATAATTGCAGGGTCAACAACATATAAGCTCAGAGTATCATCCTACTTTGAGCTTAGTTGGACCATATAATTTGGAGGAGGATGGTTCATACAATTAAAATCCATCTTTGTTATGATGTATTTGTTACAAAAATTATAAAACAACTTTCTGCTTGCATTCAGAAAGTAGTCATAAAACAAAATATTCATATTGAAATGTATAACATGGATGTCATGGTTTTGATAAAGTTGGCCAGTTTTATGATGCCACAAACAATGGCCTAGAGATATTAAAGTACACTTACATAAGATTTATTCACTTTTACAATACTTTGGATGACCTTATAAGTAATTAATATATTTATTTGCATATGTATATATGATCAATGTTGAATTAGAATATTTGTTTTGTTTTAATAAACATATACAGTTTTAAATTTGATAGAGTAACTGTATGTACAGATTTTATAATATTGTATTAAATGATTTTTGTCTCTTTGGATTCTTTTCAGTTATAGTTTTATACATAGGGTCTTAGTTCTAATATACTCAAGTGTTTCTCTTCATACTCATAGACGTTTTCCAAGTCAATGTAAAATTTTGCAATATGGTGTCAGAATAAAATTTGTTTTGAAAATAGACATTTTCATGTTTCTTGTTTCAAACCAGTGTTTAAAGTAGTCAATCTCATGATTTGTCATACTTGAAAAATTATAGAATGAATATTTTTACATAAAAATAACTTAAATGAATATTCTTAGAATATAAATCAATTGTGTATTCACTCAAAGATATTTAAGATATTCTTTAACCATATAGCAAACTGCATATTTGTTACCAGTTTTCTAATGTTACACTCTCTCTCTCTCAATTTACAAATACTCCTCAATATTTAGCCTTTAGCAGTTTTTTTAGAACTGAATAATGTTGAGGAAATAAAATCTTTGAAAAAATAATTTATAATAGGATGATTCTTTATTTAAAGCATTTCTAAATTAATTATATAGAAAGACAACAATTTAAAATTTGTCAAATTTAATATAAAACAAAAAATTGCTTTTGATTTTTAGTAATGTCTTGAGATAATGTCTCCTCTTACATTTTAATCACTTTATGATTAATCATTGTCAGACTTAAAGCAGATATTGAGTCATAGAATAACTTTCCAGTATACATTATGCATATGTTGCACAATTTATTTCTATGTATCCACTTTAAGAAAATATGAACATCCTGCTTAGTTGAATCAAATTTGAGTACCATTAACACTTTCCTTTTGTTAATGCATTTCGGTAAGCTGCATAAGATGTAATAAATATGTATATCTAACACCTGTTCATAATACTTTTGAATTAAACCTAAAGATCATTTTGTAGAAAAATAATACATAAGGGATATCACTCTTACTAATAATGTAAAACACCATACATATGCTCTGAATAGAAAACAAAACATAACTTGTCACTGAAAAGATGGAAATGATGGGTACCTACGTCCATTAAGGTCCTTGCTGTTGTCTCAGCCCTACTCAGAACATTATTCTTGTTGATTTGTTGCCATCTATTATTTATACAATTTGTTCTTGCTGCTGCAAAGAATATCAGTGGTATGAAATTAGGGTATGCATGTCTGTCACTGTGATATTTCAGACAACATAAGTAAATAGAAAAATTTCAGATCATATAAAATAGAACTACATTCCTTTTTCCTTATTCGTTTATGTCAATTCTTCACTTGCCTCAAACCTTCCCACATCTCTCTTCTATTTGTTTTTTACTATTTAATTCAAGTTACTTCAGGTCTATCAGGTAAATCAACTTTTTGATACATTGTCCTGATTTCCTGAAATTCTCAAGGAGGCACAGGAGATTAAGGCTCTATTAAGATTTTTTCCCACATTGTTAACTTGGTACAAGTAAGTTGCATATGTAAATACATATACTGATGCTCCTACATTTACAACTTGTGTGTATTAATGTCTAAACAATACAGGAAGTTGATTACATCAAAAGGCAATAACCAAAAACAAAACAAAACAAAAAAGACTTTCCAGATCATGGAGATGATTCCAATAGAAATTTATTGATTAGTATGGCTTACTACTAGTGAGAATGTGGCCATCCTACATCATCAGTGAATCATGACTGAAGAAACTGCCTTCAAAGAGGGAAACCACATCCAGACAAATCATCAGTCATGTTACTTCTGCTTTTTTATAATCAATAAGGACTCTTAATGAGATATCAGATTTTTAAAAAAATATAGAAACATATATTCCAATGGCCAAAGTTTCTTCCACACATTTAATAATGGTCAATGATCAATTGATGTTAGTTATGAGTTAATATTATTGTATCTATTTTTAAACTTTTGATTATTAATTATTATGGGTACATAATAGTTGTCTATATTTATAGTGTATATGTGATGATTTGATGAGGACATACACTGTATCTTAAACAAATCCATATAATTGGGGCATCCAACAACACAGATGGAACTGGACAATGTTATTTTAAGTGAAATAAGCCAAGCAGCAGAAAGACAAATCTTGCATGTGCTCCTTCTTACGTGGGAGCTAAATATTAAAACAATTGATCTCATGGAGACAAGACAGGAGAATGATGGTTACCAGAGGCTGGAAAGGGTTTTGGGGAGGGGGGATAAAGTGAGGATAGTTAATGAGTACAAAAATATAGTCAGGTAGTTAAATATAATGAACAATATTTGATAGTACAACAAAGCGAGTATAGTCAACAGTAATTTATGATATACTTTAAAATAACTAAAAGAGTGGAATTGGAATGTCCTTACTTCTTAAATCCCAGAAAACACACATAGCACTGCCATCTTTTGGGACTGCATGTCCTCCTTTTCCTTCTTGGTTGGTACTGTGCTGCTGGCACACTCACTCTATAGCATGATTTTCTCTCTCCCCCGTTTCAAATTTCAAAGAAAGATTTTGATGAAAATTTAATCATTTCTAAAATAATTTTAAAAAATTGGAAAGCACTCCTTTGACTTTTCTGTACACATCAATTTCTGGACTTGTGATGGATTTTGTGTATGAAAGATCATAAGATGAAAGAAGCACTAATTCAATTCAATTCAGCTAATAATAATGGAGCTCGTACTTTGTGTTGGTTGACATTGATGTTGAGTATGAGTATAAAACAAACATGATTTCAAGAATCTTATGGTTTGGGGGTTTGGGTATAAGATGAAGGGAGAAAGCAAAGTATGAAAATAAACTATATAATAAGAGTAAAGCCTTTGCTGTACAGAAAGTAGAATGTGATGGAATTTTAATAAAGGAAAAGGATGTATTAGAGGTATATATCAGGAGAAACATCACAGTGGTGGATCTTTTAAGATCAAAGGCATTTCAATAATTTCAGATGTGATAAAAAAAACTTTAAATACAGTGATAACTGGTAGCATATGTTATTATTCAGAATTAATATTATCCCAAAGCATAAAGTCTGGGAAACATTTTGTAGCAAGCATATTACTTTCCCTGGAAAGACAGTTAACTTGTAAGTGCCTAAAGCTTAGGCATCTTCAATGATTTCCCACAAATTCTATCTCCTTTAGCACTCAAACTAACGCTAAGCCATCCTTAGTAAAAAATGTAACCCCTGGTATACTATGAAAAAAGGGTGATTTATATTGTTTTGGAGAACAGGTTATCTCATGGCACATGGGTGCAACTCATACCTATAACTTCTTTTTTTCTTCCTCTCAGTTTTTTTACAGCCTACCCCTCCCGTCTCCCCTATCCTGGCACTCAGGGATTCCCCTCCTGTACGGACAATGACACTGCGACAGTGTCTCAAATGATTTGCAGGCTCCAAATCTGAGCCTTCACACCATCTTCTCCAGGATCTGTAGCCTTCAGAAATCTCAATAATTTAATAAAGTGCTCACACCAGCACACCTCTGGCTAACTCTAATCAAGCTGTGTGTATTTTTCAACCATCTGTGTCCTAATTGTAAGGGATGTCTCTGGAGATCAAATATACATTTGCATTTTTAACATGAGCGTGCCCAGAAGGCCACATCTGGCAAACAACTCATCGTTCTTAACACCCTGTGATTGGCCTTTGACCCACGTGAGAGACCTAAGGAGATGTTTAAGTGGTTGTTGCCTGTCTAACTTTTGCAGTCAGGAATTCAAGGCCAAAGGTGGAGCTCAGAAACAAGAAAACTCCCTTCAGCCCCATCCTAGCTGCCTGGACATGTCTTTCTCTGCTTCTTTTAACAAGATTTTATTTCATTATTTTCAGCTTACACTTTTTAATATTTAAAGGCATCATAACCTCTTCTCAGAAGCCTGGGAAATAATTAATGAAAGCTTCAATTTATTTTCTTCGCAGACACTTAGAGAGCACCTCCTTCAGGCCAAGTGGCAAATCCTGACGTGCAGGGCTCACGTAGGCATAAATAAGGGTTTCCAGTCTTATTGTAAGCAAATTAATACTAAAGAGGACTACTGAGCTTTATTTTTATTTATTTTTAATTTTTGTTTTTGTTTTTGTTTTTGTTTTGTTTTGTTTTTTTTGAGACAGAGCCTCACTTTGTTTTTTTGAGACAGAGTCTCACTCACTGGAGTGAGTGCCGTGGCGTCAGCCTAGCTCACAGCAACCTCAAGCTCCTGGGCTCAAGCAATCCTTCTGCCTCAGCCTCCTGAGTAGCTGGGACTACAGGCACGCGCTACCATGCCCGGTTAATTTTTTCTATATATATTAGTTGGCCAATTAATTCTTTTCTATTTATAGTAGAGACCGGGTCTCGCTCTTGCTGAGGCTGGTTTCGAACTCCTGACCTCGAGCAATCCTCCCTTCTCGGCCTCCCAGAGTTCTCGGATTACAAGCGTGAGCCACTGTGCCCAGCCAACTGAGCTTTAAATGTATATTTTAAATTTTACTTTTCTGATGCTCATTCCCACATGCTCTTCTACACCGCAGATGTCCCGGGACATATAAGATATTCTTTCCAACCAGGGTGATGTCAGCCCCACAGGGCATTTGCAAATGCGTAGGCATGTTTCAGGTGGTCACAATGACTTAGAGGGAAGCTGGCACTTAGTGCCTACAGGACACTAGACGATCCTCAATGCTAGGGATGAGCCTTCACTAGCATGCCAACAGCACCCCATTGATAAACACTGAAAGAGGAAGTGCACTGGTTTCCTGTGGCTACTCTAACACATTACCACAAACTTGGTGGCTTAAAACAATATACATTATCTTATAGTTTTGGAGGACAGAAGTCCAAAATGGGTTTCACTGGGCTAAAAATCAAGGAGATGGTAGGGCTTTGTTCTTTCTGGAGGTATTAGGAAAGGATCTGTCTTCAAAGCCAGCAGTGGCTGGTTGAGACTTTCTCATGCTCAACACTCCAACCTCTGCTGCAACTTCAGTCTCCTTCACCTCTGTATATCTGATCTGAAATTGAGACTAGAAGTATCAGGTGAGGTAAAAGGAGGGAATTAAATCCTACGATAGGGGTATTTACCTAATCAGGTAGACTCTTAGACATTTTTTTTAAGGTTTTTGGGTAAAGTCGTGAAATTATTAGACTCACATTAAAACATTTCAGAAACTGAGACAATAATGTAAAAGTGGAGAAAAGAATCAAATTAAAGATGTGACATATAATAGATATAATCATAAAACCCCATACCAAGTCTAGAAGATCGATAATTACAGATAGGGTTAAATATGGATTTATGTCTGAAAAAGATCTATGGGTCTTAATTGACCAGAAGCTCAATATGAGACAACAGATTTCAGTAGCAAAAAGTGTAAACATTGCTAGTAATACAAAACCCGTCAGGAAGAAGACAACATTTTCACTGTTCTGTGACCTTAACAGACCACACCTATGTTTTGCGCTTTGTCCGTTAAAAAGGACATTGACAGACTAAAACACATCCGGAGAAGAAGAATAAATGTGAGGTTGGTGATCACACATACAAGAATCATTTGAAAGAACTGAGCAGATTTATCTTGAAAAGGAGATACCTTTGTTGAGACCAGGGTGGGGAAGGATTGGCAGTTGGGGACTAAGCTATTATCAAAACCTCTTGGGGCAGATATATGAAAGAATTTTTAGACATGTCTGTGGTTCTTGAAGGCAGTACAAGATCCAACATGTGTAGATGTCAACGCAGTACAATGAATACCTTTCTAAAAATTATGTCATCTAGCCAGAAGTTGAAAGCACTGCTTTTTGATATGCTGCCAAATAGTGTTCAGTCCATTCTGATATTCTATTAGTTTATGAATTATATATTTTATCCCTGCACAGTAAAGTTGATATGGTGCTACAGGTTGATTAGCACATACTTAAGGAATTAAAACTTTGTTCTAAAATGGATAAAATAACAGAAAAAAAAAACATTTTAGGCGCTTATAGCATTGATATTGTGAAACCTGGAACTGAATGGAGTAGAAATATAACTTGCTTCAACTTAGAAAGCTTCGCACAGTGGGTATCATGAAGGTGTTTGGAAGAATGACAGTTGTTTGAAGGAACAATAAAAAACAACAAAACAAAAGGTTAGAACTGGAAGCAGAAGCAGCTTGATTTTAGTACAGCACTTTAATCCTAAAGTTTTGGTTATAATATTTTCTCAATAGATACTTGCTCAATGGAAGAATGTATGAATGAATTAAAGATTAGACAGCTTTTCCCAACACTTCACTGAGGTTTCTAAAGAGACAGCCCCATATTGTATAGGAAAGTTTTAATGATACTGGAAAACATGGCCTTAGGTTTCAATTTTCTCCTTGACATAGTCTCAAATAATTTTTAATGGTTTTACCTGGGTCCTGTGCCACTGTGGAATGTCACAAAACCCACATAGAGGGTGTTGAGATTTTTGATCTTGTGCTAAATCAGGCTCACTCTGGGAGGCAGCTGTTCTATAATAGAAAAGAAAAGCCTGTTTTGGGTGTGGACATTGCTTTTAAATCACAGCAATGTGCTGGCTTGGCATATCATCAAATATTCTTTTTGAACCTGTCTGATCACTTCCAGAGAGGGAAGGTTCTATTTTGTTATGGTTCATTGGCAGTCATTAAGAAAAAATGCATGCATTTTAATGGTATAGCTTCTAGTGCTGGGTGCTTTTACCCATGTCTACAAGGGACTACCGAATATGGACAATGCTGTAAGCTGCTTTTTCTACTCTAGTAAGGTAGGAAAAAAGAAATGGATATTTTAAAACAGGGATTACATTTGAATGACCCAGGGTAAGAGTTACATATAGAAGCAGATTAAGTCAACAAAGACCAAAAGCATGAATCTTACACGCTCAGATCCCTGACTTTTTCCAGGCCTGATTCATGTTCAATGGCCAAAATTCTCTTTCCTATTATTACTATTTTATTAATCAACCTTTTTTTAATCTGAAAATTCTATTTGGTAATGTATAATATTATATTTGAAATCATTTGACATAAAATGTCCTACTATATAATACATTCCTATTTTAATCTTTTATACTAAAAGATAAATATATCCAATCATGCAATATTTGACAGTCGGCTATTAAGGGAAAGTAAGGTAGTAACTATTCTCCAACATTATGAAGTTGAGAGCGAAAAGCACACTAACCTATGCTATCAAGTATTTCTAGGTGCCCACAATACTGAAATACGGTAAAGATGCTAAAGAAAATTCATTCCTTAGTGTGGAGTTCTTCCTGTATCCTTTCATCTTTTTGGTCCCCTGATTCAAATGTTTACTAGATTAAAGAGGTTCTATCCATCATTCTACTTAGAGTAGAATGTAAATTAATGTTTTTCTTGTCTTTTTTTTTTTATATCAGTTAAGGTTGTATCTGGTTATACATCAAGTATATCAGTATGAGCAATTTCATAAATATTTATTTTCACTTCATTTATTTATTTCATTTATTTATTTCAACAAATGTACAGGGATTGTGCAACAGCTTGATGATGTTATCAAGGACACGAGTTTCTTCTAATTTCTTGCTTAACGTGCGACTTTTCACTCTTATGTTAGCAACGTGGCTGTTCCATCGTCAGTCATCATGTTTGTGTTCCATGCAGGAAGAAGATTAGGAAGAACAAAGAGTAAAATGCAAAAGTCCAAAAGACAATTGCAACCAAAGTCGCTTATGTTAACATATCACTGTTCACACACTATGGCAAACCCTATCCGCAAGGGATCCAGGGCAGATAAGTGTTTTAAGCTGGGCACATTGCGACTTCAAAAAGAAGGATCTGTTAGGAAGGATTAGATAGGCACTGGCCAGACAACTGGAAGTGACCTCTACAGTTACTAAACTTTAAAGGGAAAATTATATTTCTCATTATACTACTATGAAATGGTCAATACTGAGTATTTAGGAAACCCAGAAAGCAAAGGAAAACAATAATTTATCAAGACTTAACTGAAACTCTACCTCGTGAAAGATTGTTAATAGTATTTACACATCCTTTCCTTGTCTCTTGCCCTTGTTCTCTTGCTCTCTGTTTTTGCAAAAATAACATTAAAGGGTACATTATATCACAGTTTGATTTTTTAGCTTAACAATTTAATATAAATATTTTCTGCTAGCAATAGCTATTATTCTATAAAGGAATATTTAAAAGCTACCACATTTTATCATATCTGTATACTTCTATATGCTTAACCAACTCTGCATAATAGAGATTGCTTTTATATTTTATATTGATAATTTTTAATTACCTTAACATATATACTTTATATATATCTCAGGTTATTTCTGTAAGACACATTTGAAAGAGAAAATCACAAACTATGCACATTTTAAAACTTTTAATAGATAAATAGCATTTAAAAAGTTTCTACCAATTTATGCTTTTCTTCACTCTCTAATTGTCTTCAAAATCTTTGCTATTTGATAGGCAGAGGAAAAATATCTTAATATTATATTAATTATAATTCATTTAAATACAGAGAGGGGTTGTAATTTTTTCCATACAGTGCAACTGACTCTGTTTGAAGTTGAAAATAACTTCTTCATGTTCTTTGCCTATTATTCTACTTCCTACTCAGTTCTCAAATCCACCCACTTATTTTAATCTTCATAGGCCAATTTCTAAGTCTCCAAAATCTCTTTTCATAGATTATCAAAACATTCTTGCAGTGCCCTCCTCACATCAACCCCAAGGTGGGTTTTATTTCTGGGAATGATTGGCAAAGGTAGGAATAAATAGATTCCTGTGCTTAAATCACCCTGTTCCCCAGAATTTATCTTAATATTTCCATTTTGAATTTCATCCCTAATTATAGAATGACAGCAGGTATTCCCTAAATGACTGTGAGTAGACACAGAATACAATTTGAGGCTGTAGATAACTCCTCAAGATCTTGATAAAAGACTTACCTCTTAAAAGCACGTTTTATTGCTTGAAAGTCCCAGTACAACTTAGGATCACAAAACCCAGGTTTAATCTTACCTCAATTATTGAGGTTTATGCAAAGTTTGCAATAGTATCCAATAAATATTCTTCTTTCTTCTCAACAATGTAGTCAATTGAGAGATTCACATAGGAGATCAGAAATCTGGGATTAAAATAGCTCAGTTATTTCTAATAAAAGTTATATTAGAGAAAAAGGCTTTGGCTTTGTGGCCATATCAGGCTCCTAATATGTGTACCATGAACTACTCAGACTTTCTTATTTCATCCCAGTTTTAGACAACAGTGAACACTAAATTCATCACACTGTGAACAGCAGACATCATGGAGATGTGTTGGCCTCTGCTCCTACCTACTGAACTCTGGAGTTAGAGGCGAGAGAGAGACCAGCCTTCTCTGGTGGTAGGAAACCAGTGTTCTTCCCAACACATACAAAGCTCTAGCTGTGTGACCTACGCCAAGTCTTTTGGCCTCCATTAAATTTACTTTCCTCAAGTTAAACTGAAAATAATATTTATCATACAGTATATTCATAAGAATTTAATAATACAATAAGCCAAATGAATCCTAAAAACCACTTTTGAGTTTTGTGACCTGCATATTTGATCAAACATACCAATTCTTTTTTTTTTTTAATGTTTAATACATAGCTCATAGGCCAACATTGGCACACATAGCATTTGGGGTTCTTATTTCTGTATATACACTGAAAAAATAAGTATTATTGTTTGTTGAGTGTTTATAGCAATTTTAAGATAATGGTAAAATTTTATACCTGGACAAAATAATAACTTAGTATTTTGCACTTTTTTCTTTTAGCAATTTAACAAATTTCTCAATGTGTTTTCCATTGATTGTATTTTTGGGAGGGAAACATTCTTATTTGTTTTTATTTTCAAGAAAAACCTTTAACTTTAACAATTCTCCCATTCTTGTTTGACATTGATAATGTTATTTACTTTTCATCCTCTCTCTTTGCAGATAGAAAGTAGATACATGTTAATGGCATTTTACGGTGCATGTGTGTATGCATGTTTCCATGATTAATGCAAAGACTCTCATAGTCTTATAAAAATAATTAAAAAGCAAGCAGTTATTATACCTAGTTTTAAAATAAAACAGTTTTATTGAGAGATAGCCCATATGCCATACAATTCACTCATTTAAAATGTAAAATTCAATAGTTTTAGTATATTCACAGTTATGCAACCATTATCACAATTAGTTTTAGGAGCTTTTTATCAACCAGGATTTTTAAAATCAACAAAGAAACCCTGCACCTGTTAGCAGTTACTCCCCATGTCCACCCCACAACCTCAATTGTAGGTGAACAATAATGTACTTTCTGTTTCTATATATTTGCCCATTCTAGACATTTCACATAAATGGAATCATGCAATATGTTGTCTTTGCGACTGTCTTCTTTCATTTAGTATTGAAGTTTCAAGCTTCCTTCAAATCATAGCATGTTTCAATACTTCTTTCCATTTTATTGCTGAATAATATTCTATTGTATGGATAGACCACAATTTGTTTGTTCATTCATCATATGATGGACATTGGGTTAATTTCACTCTTTGGCTATTATAGTATAATAGCCAAATAATGCTGCTATAAAAAATTATGTATGAGTTTCTGTGTGTGTAGGTTTTATTTTAATGGGTCTATGTTTAATATTTTGAGGAATTGCCAAACTGTTTCTCAAAGCAGTTGCACCATTTTATATTCTTACCAGCAACATCAGAGAATTCCACTTCTTCTGTATCCCTCACCAATACTTGTTAGTATATCTCTTTTTCTTCTTGTTTGTTTATTTATTTATTTTTTATTAAATTGACAAATAAAATTGTATGTATTTATCATGTACAACATAAGATTTTGAAATTACATACATTGTGAAATGACTAAATCAAGAGAATTAGGATATACAGTTATCATTTTTGGGATGAGAACACTTAAAATCTATTCTCTTAACATCTTTAAGAATGCAATATATTGTTATAAACTATAGTTACCATGTTGTGCAATACAGCTCTTGAACTTATTCCTCCTCTAACTGAAATTGTACACCTTTGACCAAGATCTTACTGATCTCCTCTGTCTTCAACATACCACTCCAGCTCCCAACAACCATGATTCTACTCTACATCTATGACATCAACTTTTTAAGATTCTGCATGTAAAGGAAATCAGGCTGTATTTGTTTTCTGTGCTTGGCTTATTTCACTTGACATAATGTCCTCTAGGTTTATTCATGTTGTTGCAAATGACAGAATTTCCTTCTTTTTTATGACTGAATAGTATTTCATTGTGTACATATACCACATTCTCTTATCCATTCATCCATTGATGGGCACTTCAGTTGATCTTATGCCTTTGGCTCTTGTGAATATGCTGCAATAAACATGGGAGAGCAGATATCTCTTCAACATACCAATTTCATTTCCTTTGGATATATACACAGTAGTGGGATTGCTAAATCATGTAATAGTTCTATTTTTAACTTTTCAGAAACTTCCATATTGTTTACCATGATGCTTATATTAATTTACATTCCTGCCAACATTGTTCAAGGGGTCTCTTTTATCCACATTGTACCCAGCACTTGTTAATTTTGTCCTTTTGATAGTAGCCATTCTAATGCATGTGAGATGGCATCTCATTTTGGTTTTAATTTGTATTTCCCTGATGATTGTTGATATTGAGCATTTTTAAAATACTATTTCAAAATATTACAGGAGTACGATGTTTTTAGTTACATGTATCAATGTTATTATGCTTGAGTCAGGGTTGTAAGTGTACCTATCACCAGAATAATGTTGATTATATCTGTTAGATAGGTTTTTGCCTATCCCTCCCTCCAACCCTCTGCTTGATTTCCACTGTGTTTTACTTCCCTCTGTGCACAAGTGTGTTTATCAGTTAGTGCCAATTTAATAGCAAATATATATGGTATTCATTTTTCCATTTTTTAGATACCTCTCTTAAGATAATGGTCTCCAGTTCATCCAAATTGTTGCAAAAGGCCTAAATCATCCTTCATCATGGTGCAGTAGTATTCCATAGTATACATATTCCAATTTTTGTTAATCCATTCAGGAATTGATGGGCACTTGGGTTGATTCCACATCTTTGCACTTGTGAATTGTGCTTAAATGTAAGGTATTAAATAATTCTAGAAGAAAATGTTTGAAAAACTCTTCTGGATATTGTCCTAGGCAAATAATTTATGAAGGAGACTCCAATGCCAATCACAGCAACAAAAAACATAAACAAATGAGACTGATTAAATTTAAAAACTTCACCATAGCTAAGGAAATAATTAACAGAGCTAATAGACAACCTACATCATGGGAGAAAATACTTGCAAGCCATACATCTGATAAAGGAATAATAACCAAAATATACAAAGAACTCAAACAAATCAGCAAGAAAAAACAAACAAACAACCCTAATAAAAGTGAGCAAAAGACATAAACAGAAGCTTTTCAAAAGAATATAGACAAATTCCCAATAAACATGAAAAAATGCTCAATGTTACTAATCATCAGGTAAATGCAAATTAAAGCCACAATGAGGTATTACGTTACCCCAGTTAGAATGGCTTTTATTAAAAAGTCTAAAAACAATAGATGCTGGTGTGGATGCAGAGAGAAAGGAACACTTGAGCATTATTTTATATACCTATTGGCCATTTGTACATCTTTGGAGAAATGTATATTCAGGTCCTTTGCCCATTTTTAAATCAACTCATTTGTTTTCTTGCTATTGAGTTGTTTGAGTTCTTTATATATTTTGGGTATGAACCCTTTATAAAATGTGTGGTATGCAAATACTTTGTCTCATTTTGTAGTCTGTATCTTCATTTTGTTGATTATTTCCTTTGATAAGCAGAGATTTTTGAGCTTTTTAATTTGATGCAATTCCATTTGTCCATTATTGCTTTTGTTGCTTGTGTTTTTTATTTTATTTCTAAAAAATTATTTCCTAGACCAATGTAGTGGAGATTTCCTCCTATGTTTACATCTAATAGTTTTAGAGTTTTGGGTCCTATCTTTAAGTCTTTTATCCATTTTGAGTTGAGATTTGTGTATGGTATGAGATAAAGATCTAATTTTATTTTTCTGCATGTGGATATCCAGTTGTCCCAGCACCATTTATTAAAGAGACTTTCCTTTCCTCATTGTGTATTCTTGGCATCTTTGTCAAAAATCAGTTGGCTCTCAATATGTAGATTTAGTTCTGGGGACTTTGTTATGTTTCATTAATCTGTGTGTTTGCTTTTTTCCCAGTAAAATTCTGTTTTAATTATTATAGCTTTGTAATATAGTTTGAAATTAGGAAATATGATGCCTCCAACTTTTCCAGATCACTTTGGTTATTCTGGGTCTTCTGTGGTTCCATACATGTTGCAATTGTTTTCGATGTCTGTGAAAAGTGTCTTTGGAATTTTGATAGGAATTGCATTAAATCTATAGATTACTTTGGGTAGTATAGGCATTCTAACAATTTTAATTCTTCCAATACGTTAATATGAGATATTGTTCCATTTATTTGTGTCTTTTTCAATATCTTTCAGCAGTGTTTTATAGTTTTCAGTGTACTGGTCTTTCAATTCCTAAGGTTTTTTTTTCTTTGCTTGTTTTTTGTTTTTGTAAAGCTATAGTAAATGGGATTGTTTTCTTGATTTCTTTTTCATATAGTTGGCTGTTAGTGTATAGAAATACAACTTTTTAATGTTGAATGTATATCTTACAACTTTACTCAGTTCATTTATTAATTCTAACTCATTTTTAGTGGAGTCTTTAAAGTTCTTTCTATATGAAATCATATAGTCTGCAAAGAGGGACAATTTAACTTCTTCCTTTCCAATTTGGATGATTTTTATTTCTTTCTCTTGCTTAATTATTTTGGCTAGGACTTCTAGTACTCTGTTGAATAGAAGTGGTAAGAGTGATTGCCCATCTGCTTTGATATTGGTTTTAATATCTTTAATTTAGATGCCTTTGCATTATTTCCTCTGCAGTTTTGAGAGTATTTTTAGATAAAAGCATAAATAACAAGTTATGAGGATTTCCTTAGTGTCTTTCAGCTTCCTGAGAGACCAGCCAGAATTCCTGGCTGCAAGTCTGGTATGTTCAGCAGAGGTGCCCTGAAACTTCTGGTACAGATTTGCATGTCTTAACTTCACTGAAAACCATGAACAGCAGAGCTGTGTTGAGTGGGAGAGTCTGACCTATGCATTTGTAAGACATTCTCATGAAGTCATATAATAAGTTGAAAGATTTAACCTCAGAAAATCAACATCATGAAGAGAAAATGGGAAGGGGTTTTATATACACAACACAGCTGACGAAAGACTGCATGTTATATAGCCTAACCTCTTGACTAAGTGCCAGGGGCTAGAGTTATCTGGGGTCTGCGACACAGGCATTAAGCACCTCTAAAACGTGAAAATGCTAATCTGAAAGTTTAAAGAAAAATAAAGAGCCAAGGCTGCAAAATTCATAACTTTAATATAACCTGCAGTGCCTTGGAATTATTGGCTTAAAACACAAAAAACAGTTTCTAGAAATAACTTAAATGGTAACTAAGTACTATTTATCCAAGTAAGCAACATACTGCAGATATAGCTTGTAGAATACAATGTTAACAGTTAAATTAAAAATTAATATGTTAATCCATCAGCCTTTTGAACAGATTTGATAAAAGCCCTTTATTCTTTTTATCTCCTTACTCTTTTTGGAAATTAAGTCGATCATCTATGCAGCAAATAGAGTATCTTTATCCCATAGGAATAGAAATAGTAACAAATTTCATTCATTTTATTTTTATGTAATCTCCATGAGGGAGACAGGCTGGCAAATAATTTGAATGAGCTACTATGGTTTTTATTTATCATGAAAATGTATTACATTGTTCTTACAATGGAAATGGGGCTTAAATTTGATGCTTCTTATCTTAAATCTGTTATGTCCATTTCAAGTTCTATTTTGTTGAATTTGCCACTTTTTTTTTTTTTTTTTTTACTTTCTTATCCTGAAAGTCCTTGTCTAGACCCTGGCTAACTAATATGCTTAGATTAATGAAATGTCTTTCTTGTAGTTCTCTGGCTTTCTGGCTTCAAGCCTTTCTGACTTTTAGCTAATCCTACTCTTATGTATGATCTACTCCAGGAGGTTTAAAGGATCAAAAATGGTTCTATTTTATTCTTTAAGACTTAACATCACTTGACTCCAAGAACATCCATACTTTTGCCTTATTTCTGGCCAATATATCCCATGTAAAGAAGTATCATTCACTTATTTCTCATTTTTTCTTCCTGATTCCATCTGATATGATACACATAGAATTGTGCTCTGTAGCCTGCCCTGTATGTTGTGCCTGCCCATACCCTAACACACTGACTCCCAGAAAAGTGTCTACAGAATGGTTTCTTCAATGAAGAGACCTCGATGAGTTAATGTGGTATAATTTTTAACCATTTCACTGCATTTGCTTCTTCTCACAGGTTTTATTCATATAGATTCATACTTCCTCTGAGGTTAAATGTATAGATTTTTGTGCAATTGACATGGTCATTCTATTCCCTCTTTTGATTCCTTAACCTTATATCTAAATTCTCACATCACTAGGACCCTTGATTATATAAATCTATAAGAAAAACCACATAATGTCCACTATTAACATGTGCTTGGCAGTCACCAAAGACCAGGGTAATTATATCACCATCACTTTAAGAACTTAGGCATTTTCCATAAAAGCTTATGAAAAGGGTTGCTTAAATCAATTTCAAGTAATTCTCCAAATATCCTGCCTGAAAACACATACTCCAGGGGCAGAAAAATTGGAGTTTTATTCTCAGTTTGGTTATTTATTATCTTTATAATCTTGAGAAATTTCTTAAAAATTCCTGCATCTCAGTTTCCTTAACTGTAGGATACTTCAAATAAAGTTTGTATCTCACATTGTTGTTTTGAATCTTAATTAAAATAATGAACACAAACTACATAACACTGCCTGGAATATTGTGAATTCCCAATAGTTTGTGTGTGAGAGTCATTTTAAGTGTAATTAGTATTTGTAACTTCAAATAATAACAGATAGAGGTAGTGTGATACAGTGGAATTGATTATCTAGAAGACTCGAGTCTGACTCTTGTTTCTGGTAATTTATAGAAGCAGGAGTTTGGGGAAACCACTTAACCTCAGTTGTAAAATGAAGTTATTAATGAATACATCACAGGGTTTATGTTACAATGAGGTGAGCTCTCGAGAAGGGAAATGCTTCATAAAGTGGTAGGTGTTACATAAATGCTAATTACTGAAATATGTAGTCATTACTGATCTTATAAGAAAACAAGTAAATGCATTTTATGTGTAATTTTTACTCAAGTATTCTTTAATTTTAGTCATAAGGGTAGAAATTGTCACTAATAATAAAAATAAAGAAGGGAAAACAAACCTACTGACATTGAGTTATTGATTTTAGAAGAAAGGCTTTTTTTTGTATATTTTGCTAACATCGACTTACGAGATGGATAATTTTTTAAATTACTATACTTCAATTAAGTTATAATTGTCCAACTTAATGATCCTATGAGTAATTAAAGAGGGCTTATCATTTTTTAACTAACTGTGAAATATTCATAGATGATATTTCTTCTCTATTCTAGTAATGCACAAAAATCTATGTAGTACCCTTATTTTATTGTGATAAACAAAAAAATAATAAAAATTTACCTCATATGTCAGACAAAAAAATAAAAAAAACTGTTTTTCTCAATATCATCAAATTATAATTTTATTAACTTTTATAAATGTTCTTTTTGGTCCTGGCAACAGATGCAAAGTTGCTGAAAAGCCTCTAAATTTATTTTAATTTATTATTAGCTAGCTTTTCTCTATGGATTAAAAGAAATGGTGTTTTGTTTATCCACACCAAAATATAGAAATTACTTATCTGGTAATGTAAATAATGAAAACATATGTTGACTAATTTTTAAATAAATATTTTATGGTCCTTGAATTAAGAATGTACAACATTAAAAAGATTGAAAAGTGGTTTGCTGTAGTGGATATTAGGTGGGATGATAAGAGCTGTTGAGTGGAATGGTGAAGCCACAGAATTTCCTCGACACACAGTCTACGGGCAAGCTGCTTCAATCCTAATGGAAAACTCAGTGAAATCACCTCAGACTGGCTATTAACATACAGTATGTGGCCATTTGTATTAATTTATAGGTATTGGCAGTTAATATCTATTTCAGGAAGTTGGAAAAGGGTGTGTGTGTGTTTGTATTATGTTTTTTTCCCCTAATTTCGCTAAATTATTATAATAATAGTAACACTAATGATAAGTAATTCCTACTGAAGACGTTTTAACCAGATCTCTTCTAAGTGAGGTATATATACAATCTTGTATAAGCTTCGCTTCATAATGAGCCAAATAGGTAGGCACTGTTGTTTTTCCTTTTCCCTGGATGAGTAAATTGAGCCACAGTGAGGTTAAATAAGCAATTCACACAGGACTTGCTGAGAAATCACCGAACAAAGTATCACTATTGACAGTGTGCTAAGTATCTTAAATTCTACCATCGGTTTTGTTGTTTATCTTGAATTACTCTTGCTTTTATGAGTATTTTAAATAAAAACAATTTTGGAAGGGCTTATACATTAAGTCATTAACCTAGTGTTCATTAATTAATCTGTTAGAAGAAGACCCCGAGAAGGCTAAAACTCTGAGTGACCAAGACAGGCAGAAAAAATTTTAAGAGAGGGATGGGTTGGAGTGAGAAAATCTGCCCAATGTTATATTTAATCATTTCATATGTGTGGTTTATTTATAATCATTTTAGATTATGTTTCAAAGGGAAAAGGAAAAACTCAAATTAGTACAGATTTAAAAATCCTCCTAAACAAACCTAAACAGGTTTGTAATCCTCCTTAACAACCTAAACAAACAGTTCGCACACTTCAGGTTGACATTTGGAAGCATGTTACGCAAAGCTGTGCACACACACAACCGAGCAAGCCAGGGGAGTGGAATGTGCTACTGGAAAGTACAGCCATCGTAGAAAAACTTATAGTTTCCTCATGAGGAGAGATTAGCAAACTAGCCTTGAACTTCTAATAGTTTAGTTGGGAGTTAAGTTCTAATTTTTTCTAGACAAAATAGGTGGAAAAGAAAGCACACAGAGAGAGATACTCAGGAGAATTTAGAACAAAATGAAGTTGTGGGTGCATGTGTTGATGCTTCAGTGGCATATGCATGTATATAGGAAAATTTGGGTTTTAAACTTGAATGTTTCATTCCAGCTTTTGAGCTTGTTTCTCAAAGGACTAGTCAGATTCAAAGCTTTAAATTGTAAAAGTCAGCTCCTCGTGGATTACATTTTTGGGTAATAATTCTTATGGACATATGGAAAATGATTTTTGAGTCATAGAAGTCAATATCTGATAAAAATGGATTTAGCAGAAACTTTCCAAATATTCACCTTTTGGCTAAGGCTAAGCCTGGAGAGTTTAAAGCCCAAAAGGAGAATTTTTGAGAAAGTTATGAATGAATGGATACTAGTTTACTATGGAAATGCAATTGTAACCAAGCACTATAATGTGTCTAGACATACAAGGCTTGGTTGCCAAAATGAAGTGTTCTAGTTTTAAAAGAAATCCTCATGGAAAGTGCACAAGATGTTACATGGTGAGAATTCTACCAAAGACCCATGTGTGCTTCTGACACCATTTGGAACTTGTTCCCCTTTTAGGAAGGGGTTCTTATGGATATGTAGGGAACTGTGAAACACTGTTCATTGTACATACGCACAGAAAAATAATGTGTAAAGAAAAATGATTTCATGAATTTAAAGATTATTGTAGGATTTTAAAAATTATTATTTTGTTTAAGGGCCTGTGGCTGTGTGATGATTTTGGGACAACCTAGTCAATGACAAATTGAGCAGCTCATTCTCTTTCACTGAAAGATTATATTGCAATTCTTCAGATTCTCAGAGATTTCAGTGTGAAATCCTTATGAAAGTATGCTTTTAAGGTCACAAGTACAGGAAACATTATAAATAAATGTCCTAAGATTTAGAAAAGAAATGTTTTTAAGGATACAGTCTCTAATGGGAAAACAAAGATAGAAATTAATTGTCACCTTAAAAGCTTCTCATACCAGTAATCAAGTTCTGATTAATTTAGGGAATACCTACTAGTTTATATTTTTGGGGAAGTTTGGTTTTCTGGTGACCAGTTCTCTGCAGTTACAATTATTAACAATCTGTGTGTGTGAGTGTGTGTGTTTGTGCAAGATATCAACAATCTAATTCTCTTTGAAGCACTTATTTTTATAAATGACTTTATAAGGCCTGAAAGAAGAATTATTCTCCAGCGTTTTCAGAACCACTTCCAGTAGTGTGTCTCCAGAGTCAAATAGAGCTGTCTTCATCATTTTTACATATAGACTTCCTCAAACACTAAAAAGAATGATAATCACCTAATTATAAATTCGCTGTTAATATAGCCTTAGAGCTGAGAACATTTCACTCCAGTAGTTAATTTAGTCTGTGGTAAATTCTGTTATTTAATGTCATTTATCACCTGCTGTTTTGTCTTACTGAGAACATCCTGCCTGCCCCGGACTGTCTACAGTACATGGACCTTCTGTGACTTTAATGTACTCAGAACAAAGGCTCCAAAGTGCTTCTATCGGGAGGATTTTGGCAACTTGCCTTAGATATATTCAAGCCATTTTGCTGCCTGTCACTCAGTGCTGTACAAATTGAACTCAGAGGAGAGGTAAAAAGGGTCTATCAGGCATTTTTTTTTTCTGGGAAGAATATGCTAATAAAGCGCCATCAGCAGGAAGCAGGCTGTGTCTGAAAGAGTTTTGTCAACTCTGAATTAATTTTGTGTGTTAAGAAACACGGGGGTGCTTCTAGAGCCGGTCTGTGGTAATTAATCCTTCCTGTTTCTGGAAGAACAGAACTGTAATAAATGCAGCCCAGATTTAACAGATGTGTGCACACAATGTCTGCTTTATGAGGAGTAAAACAAAATGATGGGTACAGAACAAAAAAATGTTGATTTAAAAAACTAAAACAGTATGGAAAGCACGGAGCTTGGAATTCCCAGAGTTTATGCAAATATAGTATTCCTTTAAATGTTCACAGACAACGTGGTTTTGAAAACATCTGTCCATGGGGTTGGATGCTGTGAAGAGACTGAAAAAGACAGATGTTCCTTGTTCCTTAGAAAATTGAGAGGGGGGGGGGAATTGCATGCAGACCCCGTCCCATGGAGCTTGCTATACCTAGGTGTGTTTGGGATTGGACCCAAGTCATCAAATAGTGACCTCATTCTGGGATAAAACTCTCATTTTCCTCTTCTTTACTTTTTTTCTCAAAATGCTTTATACAGAAAAAACTCAAATTATGTTATCTGTAACTACGAAAACAATGCTCCTATGGTTATTTGAATGTTATCCCTGTGAACAGAAGAGTTTGGCTTTCAAAATGAGGCATGCAAATCGTGCTACTAATGCTGACATTTGATATATTCAGATTCCAGTTCCGCATAAAGGTGAATAAGGGCAGGTTGACATGGTATTCATTAAAACAAATCCATATTGCAAAAAGCATTTTCAGTTTAGGGCTACCAGAGCAGTCTAGCCCATTATAGCTCCTTTCCCCTCTTCCCCCACCTTATTTTTTCTTTCTTTCTTTCTTTTTTTTTTTTCCTTTTTATCTCATTAAGCTAACCCTGCCAAAATGCCTAGGAGGCAGGAGTTTGACATGGATAAGTTAAAATGGAATAATGGGGAAAATGCCCAGCCAGTAGTAATCATTTTGATAGGGCATGCTTTAAACAGATTTTACCATGCCTTTTTCTTCTATCATGAAGATAGATGATATCTTAAGTGTATATTTAAATACTCAAAATCCAAATTTTAAGGCCTAATATGAATAGCATATAATAAAACCCAGCTTCCTTTGCATTGCCTATAGCTTGTCATGTACAGCAAATACCAAAAAAAAAACACTTAAATTCACTTCCAATGAAATGTATTACTTCATGCAAAATAGCTGTTCCTTTTGGTTTTGGCAATATTACCCATGCAATAGTGGTTTTAAAAAAATCAGTCTTGGTTAACTCTTTACAGTTTATATAAATTTCATGTAGGAACCTTCTACTCCAAAGAATTCCATCTTTATGACAGCTTTTTTTTTTTTTTTGCCAGATTATTTAGTATGTTATATAAAAATCTCTGATTAGCTGTATTCACATTACTTAGGGAATACATTAAAGTCAATCATATAACTGTTGTTCAAAATTGTTGGTATATTTCAGTGATATAAAAGACTGGAAACCACTTGTGATTTTCATAGAGAGAGCAAAGCAACTGAATAAGCCTGCTCAATTTATTTCTCTTTTAAAGTCTAGTTAATGAATACATTCATGGTAAAAGTGTGTTCTCTGCCTTGTAAGTGTTATCTATAACTTATCACAGTCTAAGTGGAGGCTTAAACCATTTCCAGAGTATTCTCATTAATTCCCTCTTTTTCTAGTTGGATATTAGATAATTTAAATATAATGAAGTTCCATAAGCTATATTTAAAAATTATACTCTGATAGCTGAAAAAAAATTGAATTTAGAAGCATCCAAATTTTTCAATACCATTTATCTATAAAAGCAAATTTTGTACTTTTCTATAGTCTAAAAATGTTATGTTACTCTTGAAAATCCTTTTCATTCATCCAAAAAAAATATTTTGAAAGCTGACTGTGTCTCTAAAAAAATAAATTTACCAGACACAGGTGATACAAAAATAAATAAATCATTGCCTTCTCTCAATAATCTCACAATTTATTCTGGCTTCTCTGTATAGTTTGCATTTCATTTATGAAATATAACAGGAAGATTTATGATCCAGGACAAATGAGTTGGATGTTACCAGCTAAAAGGGTTTGGAGTGAGAGAGAATTTTCCAAATGGAAAGGCTAGGATATGTGAAAGCCTGAAAGGGCATTGTTTCTTAAAATATTTTTTAAAAGTACGTTGTCAGGAACATAGAGCACATAGACTTTCACTCAAAGTTCCCTAACTTAGTGCAAAGTACTCCAAACATCAGAAAAAAACTCCCTACACTTCTTCACACATGCTAATTGAACAATGAATGCCTGCTTTAGATCAACATGGTGCCGGATACAATGTTGCACCATTGCATTTCAAAATTTCCAGGGACCTTGGAAATACAGATTAATGGCAGAGAGAAGTGAAAGAACAGTCCTATGAGTCTAGGGCCATAGCAAAAAAAAATCATAACCTTCAAAAGATGTCCTTGGAATCTTTTCTAAGACTCCTGTGGTTTGGGGGGAAATGGGCCAGGTTTTCCCTGAGGTTTCTAAAGGTCTCTGTTCTCCAGTGAGCACTCATCCTCATGGCTTCCAAACTTAGTTGGAGAGTAATGTCCTGTTTTCACAGTTGTTTCCAAACCACAGTATGAATTGAAATCATCTGCAGAGGCCAGGACCTTACCTCTAGAGATTTGATTTTCTAAAACATCATATCCTTGAAAGAAATTATGCTTAAGACTGGTTAGCAAAGTCCATAGTGAATTCTCAGTAAACATAGGTTATGGTTATTATAATTATTGTTGTTATTAGGGTTAAAACCCCTCAGGGTGATGGTGATGCAACTAGTATTCAAAATTCACTGTCTTGAAATACAAAAAATCAAAACTATCACTTTGTAATACCCCTGAAGTTAGTTCACGTGTTGGGGGTGGAGAGAGAGGGATGATCACCGGAAGTTGTGGCTAGAGGCTTTTTTAAAAACTGCAAAACTTACACATATTAGAAACTCAAAAAACCATTTTCATGATTTCAAGGCAGACCTAATGGCTTTGCACTTCTTTGTTTTCCAAAATATGACTCCCATTTTGCATTTCAGTATTTTCTAAGAATATCAATTATGTTCATTTTGTAGTTACTGCACATATAATATAATATGTGAGGATAGAAGATATGGTGGGTGGGAAAATCAGAGTTGGTGAGCAGAAGTTCCAGCACAAGGTGATTCAAGTGCTGCCAAAATGCAGAGGCAAAGACAGCTTGTCTTTGTTTCGTGGGTTTCCCCATAGCATTGTTCTCAGCAAGAAATTGCTCTCCTAGAATAGTCATATCTTTCTCAAAAACTAATATTCAAAACTGAACACTGCTATCTAAAAACATGAACTGGTATTGATAAGCATAGCAACACCATGATCCTTTTTGTTGTTATTCATTTTCTTTTTTCCTTTTTTTTTTTTTTTCTTTGAGACAGGGTCTCTCGCACTGTCTCCCAGGCTGAAGTACAGTGACATCATCCTAGTTCACTGCTACCTACAGCTCCTAGGATCCCCCTGCCTCAGACTCTCAAGTACCTGTGACTACAGGTGTGCACCACCATGCCGGGCTAATTTTTCTGTTTTTTGTAGAGACGAAGGCCTTACTATGTTAGTGTTACTCAGGCTGATCTCGAACTCCTGTCCTCAAGGGATCCTTCTGCCTCAGCCTCCCAAAGTGCTGGGATTACAGGTGTGAGCCAGCATGTCTGGCCTTGTTATTCTGCCTCATAAATCTCTAAATAGCATTGGGGCTTATGTTCATTTATGAAAATTACTTAGCAGTCAAAAATATCACAGAATTGAAAAATCTTCAAGGACAACCTGGGACATTTTAAAAACACTGAAGAACTAGGTTTCAAGTTTACATTTTCCAAAAACTCTAGGGATAAACACATTTAGATCTATGCTAGAAGGTTTCAATTTTACACTACACATAAGCATGAATCCATGCTTACTGAATTTCAATTTGATTCGCTCATCTTCAGAGATTATCCTTAGCTTATAAAATTTCCTTTTCTCTGTGAGTGCATCATCGGATGTGGTGTTGCCTGTGACATTTAAACTGACATTGCCTAGAATATAAAGTTAAAGTTGCCATGTTTTTCAAAATGGCTAGTAGAAATCAGTTTATAAAATCCTGCTAATTCTGTCTTCATCTTCAGCTGGTGATAACAAACAATGCCACATGAAATCTTCAAAATGTTTAAAGACAGAGACAGAAGATGTCCCCTTCAAATTGTCATCAGCAAAAGCAATACCAATATTGTTATGAAAACCTCACAACTCATCAAGGAGTAAAAGCAAAAGTGTTGGTAAATCTGGGAAACGTTCATTATTCCAGATTCCCTCAGAGAAATGTTCTCATATCCCAAAGTGCCCCTGTTGTGTGTCATATATCGCCTGTGAATGCACAAAACAACAGTGGCATCGAAGTTTGCAGAAACATGCTGCTATCTTTCCCCCATCAGACTAGACCTGGGATAGATGGACTAAACAAAAAAGATACCTTTAGGAAGTTAATAAACCTCAGCTACAAAGTACTGAGCACTTTGAAAGTGTTTGTTTAAAGAATTATCCAAAATTTGACTCCACATGGAGACAAACATTTTATTCTACCCATTTGTCTTTCACAGTCTCCAAACACCAAATCCAACCTACCCTCTTCAGGATAAATTAATTTGTCAGGGCAATTGAGCACCTATGTGGTGGGATGTTTCTGATAATTAAGGTTTATAATTGCAGCTGTTTTTGTATCTTGGCTTTTAACCTTACACTGGTGGAGAAAGCCATCCTTAAAACATCTGGGTGCTTTGCTGAAACAATAGCATAGTTTCTGCAGTAATCTTGTATAATTTCTGGTGAATAGTAGGGTACATTTAAACATTTCTAATGGAGCGAACAATACTGTTTTAAAGGGCTTTGATCATTACTCATCTTTCAGCTGATTATAGGAATCTTGTTGGAAGCATTCAAAGGATTTTTAATTTTGAATCTCTTTATGTCTTCAACCTAGTGATGACACTAATTTCCCCTATTGCCTGTGAAAGGAAGCCTAGTTTTGTCCTCAGACGTTTTTTGTTCCCTGTGTCATGTCTTTTGTGTATGCAGATGGGGCTGATTAATTCCAAGGCCTTTGCCACATTAAAAAATAATTTAAATAACTAGACACGGTAAAGACAACTGAAGTGTTTCTGTTTAAGGAGGAAACTACCGACAATACAAATATACATATATTTGTATTCGATTTTTATTTCTTCTGAACAAAAATTGTTCTACTATTTGCTGTTTATTTATAAATGGTATCATCATATCAAAGAAATTATAAGACTTTTTGAATTAACCACCTTTTCCCTTTCCTTTATAGTTACTAAAAAGGGAATAAGCAAAGTTCATTTAACAAATTTATGAGAAGTAGAAAGTTCTGTAAAAGCAGACAGGTCACATGACATCCAATGTCCATACTTCCTACAACAGGACACAAGCACACCTTGGAGCCAGCGTGGGTTCCATTCCAGACCACTACAATAAAGTGAGTATTGCAATAAAGCGAGTCATGGACTTTTTGGTTTTCCAGTGCATATAAAAGTTATGTTTATGCTATAATGTAGTCTAATGTGCAGTATCATTATGTCTAAAAAATGTACATAATTTAAATTAAAAATACTCCATTGCTAAAACTCATCTAAGCCTTCAGAGAGTCACAATCTTTTTGCTGGTTGAGGATCTTTCCTCAATGTCAATGGCTGCTGACTGATCAAGTTGGGATGGCTCTGGCAATTTCTTTCTTTTTATAAATGTATTTTATTGTTTTTATTTCAGAATAGTATGGTGGTACATATATTGCTTGATTACATATATTGCTTTTGCACCACCCAAGTCAGAACTACAATAATGCCCATTTCCTAGATATCATGCACCCACTAGGTATGAATTCACCCATCTCCTCCTCCCTAACCCCACCTGCTCAGCACGCCATGGATGTTACTTTTATATGTGCACATAAGTGTTGATCAGGTACCAATTTAATGGTGAGTATATGTGGTGCTTGTTTTTCTATTCTTGTGATACTTCACTTAGAAGAATGGACTCCAGCTCCATCCAGAATAGTAAAAAGGGTATTAGTTCATCATTTTGGGGGAGCTGAGTAGTAGTACTCCACGGTAAACATATACCACATTTTATTAAACCATTCATGTATGGATGGGCACTTGGGCTGTTTCCACATCTTTGCAATTGTGAACTGTGCTGCTATAAACATTCTACTGCAGATGTTTTGCTTTTTGTTTTTTGGGGTTTTTTTAAATAGAAGTCCTCTTTTCCGTTGGGTAAATACCCAGTAGTGGAATTGCTAGATCAAATGGCAATTTCTTAAATGAAGACAACAATGAAGTTTGCCACATCAATTGTCTCTTCCTTCCATGAAAGTTTTCTCTGTAGTATATGATGCATTGATAGCCTTTTACCCACCGTATAAGTTCTTTCAAGATTGGAATCAATCCTCTAAAACCCTGCTACTGCTTTATCAACTAAGTTTATGTAATATTCTAAATCCTTTGTTGTCATTTCCACAATGTTCACAGGAGTAGATTCCAGCTCAAGAACCACTTTCTTAAGTTGCTTAAGTTGCTTAACTATAATAAGCAACTCCTCATTCATTCAATTTTTATTATGAGATTTCAGCAATTAAGTCACTTCATCAGTCTCCACTTTTAATTCTACTTCTCTTACTATTTCTAGCACATATGCAATTATTTCCTCCTTTCAACCCCTCAAAGGGGTTGGAATGAGGACTGGAATCAACTTCTTCCAAATTCCTGTTCCTGCTGATATTTGACCTCCTCACATGAATCACGAATTTCTTAATGGTATCTAGAATGGTACATCTTTTCTAGAAGGTTTTCAATTTTTGTTGCCCAATTCCATCAGAGGAATCCCTATTTATGGCAGCTATAGCCTTATTAAATGCATCCCTTAAATAATAAGGCTTGAAAGTTGAAACTACTTCTTGATCCATCCATGGACTGAGGAATGGGTGTTGTGTTAGCATGCATGAAAACAAGATTCATCTCTTTGTGCATCTCCATCAGAGCTCTTGAGCAACCAGGTGTATTGTCGATGAATAGTAATTTTTTGAAAAGAATCTTTTTTTCTGGCCAGCTGGTCTCAATTGTGCACTTAAAATATTCAGTAAACCATGTTTTAAACAGATGTGCTGTCATACAGGCTTTGTTCATTTATAGACTACAGGAAAGACAGATTTAGTGTAATTCTTAAGGTTCTTAGTATTTTCAGGATGACAAATTAGCATTAGCTTCAACTTAAAGTCATCAGCTGCATTAGCCCCTAACAAGAGATTCAGCCTGTCCTTTGAAGCTTTGAAGCTAGGCATAGACTCCTCTCTAGCTATGGAAGTCCTAGATATATAAGGCTGTTTCACGTACTTTGAATATCTGTTGTTTAGTGTAGCCACCCTCTTCAATGATCTAAGCTAGATCTTCTGGATAACTCAATGCACCTCCTTCACTTGCTGTTTCACTTTGCATTTTTTGTTATGCAGACATCTTTTTTCCTTAAAAAATCTCTGCTAGCTTCAAACTCTTCTTTTTCTGTTTCTTCACCTCTCTCAGCCTTCTTAGAATTGAAGAGTTAGGGCCACTCCGGATTAATCTTTGGTGTGAAGGAATGCTGTGGCTTCTGTCCAGACCACTCAGACTTTCTTCATATCAGCAATAATTCTGTTTCACTTTCTTATCACTTGTGTGTTCACTGGAGTAGCACTTCTAATTTCCTTTAAATTTTTTTCCTTTGTATTCACAACTTGGCTATTTGCCCCAAGAGGCCTAGCTTTCAGCATGACTTGGCTTTCAACATGCCTTCCTCACTAAACTTAATCATTTGTAGCTTTTGATTTGAAGTGAGAGACTCTTCCTTTCACTTGGATACTTAGAGGCCATTGTAAGGTTATCAATTGGCTTAATTTTAATACTGTTGTGTCTCAGGGAATAGGGAGGCCGAAGAAGAGGGAGAGGAAGGAGAGAACAGTGGTTCTGGAGCAATCAGAACACACACTACAATTGATTAAGTTCAGTGTCTTATGTGGCTAGAATTCATGAAGCCCCAGAATGATGACGTTAGTAATATAAATAATCATTGGTCACCAGTCACCATAACAAATATAATAATAATGAAAATTTTTGAAACATTGTGCAAATTATGAAAATGTGACACAGGTAGAGAAAATGAATACATGCTGTTAGAAAAATGGTGATAAACTTGCTGGACACTGGGTTGTCATACATCTTCAATTTGTAAAAAACACAGTATGTATAAAGCGCAATACAAATGAGGTACGCCTGCAATTGTTTGTGAAGGAGAAAAGAATCTCAAAAGAAAGCATAGGATTTGTTCTGTAATTGACAGAAAACAAAACTCATAAAATGTCTTAAATAAAATGCTTTTCTTTAACACAAAAACTACATTCTATAACATTTTAGCAGGTGTCTATAACTAGATTTTTTTAACATTACGTGATTTCTGAAGTATTTGTTTAAAAACAATTGTAATGCAAATGTTTTTACTTTAATATAGTATTGATTACCTGTGTATAGCAGGTATTTGTTACTTTCTGGCTGCTAAGTATCCAAACTCACTAAATTTTATTTTGCATAAATCTCTCTTGTGGGGACGATCCCCTGGTTTTGTAGTCTCCCTAGGAAATCAGTTTTCTGGATCAGCTGACCACTGGGATTTCCAGTATGGGGCCAAGTGTTCACCTAATGTGGGTTTGGAAGGGAGGACAGTTTGGGACAATCTGTTGCTTAGTACTAGGACTTTGATTCTTGAGCCAATGAAACAAACTTTGCACAGCAAGAGATGCTGCAGTGATGGGACTTAAACCACCCATGGGCCAGCCTGGAACATCAACTTTTGTGTAAGTGCATTTTGAAGTTATTTGTGATAAAAGTTAATAAAGTGGAACATGGTAAAAACATAGAAAAACAGTAGAAATAAAAGCCTTCAGGAAGTCTATGAACCCTAGACAAATTTTCACAATAGTAGTATAATTTACTTTATTTGTATTGTGTGGCAAATAGAGAGAGACTCAGTGCTGAGCAAGGGCCCAGGCAGGAGTTTCCAGGAAGAAAGAGTTTCAGGTCCACTAGGTAGAAGCTTACTGAGTTGGTGTGTGTCTTTGCTCCTACAAGTATAGTCCATGGACAAACGACATCAGTATTATCCGGGAGCTTGTTAAAAATCACAGAACCCTGGGCCCTTACCCAGGCCTGCAGATTCAATTGCTACAGCTTAACAAGATTTCCATTGGATTTCCATGTCCGTTAAGGTTTGAAATGATGTTGTGGATCATGCAGCACAAATGAGATGGGGTCTGTATCATCTGATAACGCCCCTTTAAAACTGTGGCCCCAAAGGCAGTGTGCCCAAGAAATTGTGTAATCTAGTCTTATAACAGCACTAAAAGTAAACATTGAATCTATAATTTATACTTGTTTCATTCCTGTCTACATAGGCATGTTTCAAATTCCTTAATATCCAATTTCTACATATTGTCTGTGTAAGAATTCTATCTCTAGAAAGGATAATAAAAAAGGATTGTGTAGTTTTAGATGAGGAAGCTGAGACATTTCCTCCATATTGGATCAAACCTTTCTTTCAAAACATCATTATTATTGTGTCTCTATTGACCAGATGCTCAAGTAGAGGAACTTTTAATGGAAATGTGGGGAATGACTTAAAAATAACTTCCCCCACTTGTGGTGCTCTTGGAGGTCAAATGTCCATTGATCAAGAATGACCCCAGGAAATTGGTGGCTATTTTTACCTTGTGGCAAAGACAAAAAAGTTGATTTTAAAGTTTCCAAAATGCACATGTTCTTCTTTTTTGTGGTAGCTTCAATATGTGGGGGGAGAAAGTAATTTGAAAAGAGTTTCTTGGGACCTGTGTTGAATAAAATATAATGCACTACTGGGTTTACATTAAAATAAAAAAAATAATTAACTAAGAAACTGTAACACAATAGTGAACAAATAAAAAACAGTATGCTAGAGGTTTTAGGACCTTCTTATATAAAGGAAAAGAAAAATATTTTAAATAAAACCCTTTTTAAATTTCTCTATTCCTAGAGAATATTGACTGCCCTTTAAATCTGAAAGGAGCAATATAAATTTATTGTATCTCAACAATTCAATTATTTATATTTTTCTAGTGTTTCAGAGTTTTCAAAATACATTCACACATACTAAAGTATTTTATAGTCCTCATAACAACCCTATACATTAAATCATCCAGGCATTATGCATTATCTATTGTCTATCACAGAGAAATAAGGTGGGGTAGTTGCTTAAACTTTGGCACTGGATAAATAACAACCTGGGTTTCAATATTGGCTCTGAGATTTACTCACACTTTAACACCCGGAACAAATACATTGCCCATTGAATGATTCAAAATTATTTCATAAGCACCTACCATGATGGCACTTTGCTGAATACTGACCTAGACTGGAGATCACATATGATCCATGATCTCATGGTACCTACATACACACACATGTGGAAACAGGCTTATCTTCTAAACCACAGACCATCAATCTAGCTGTGTGTTTTTGTTTCTCTTATACTCTCTACCTGTAACACCCAGAAGAGTGTTAATACAGAGCACATAAGAAAAAGTATTTTTTTCATAATCATATTTTTGTAAACATTCCAAAGGTTTATATTTTATCTCATTTTTAAATTAATAGTATGTTTTAAAGTATTTTGATTTCATATCTAGTTTTTTAAAAACTAAAGTAGGAAAATTGCAAATAGCTTACTACCTATACTTAGTGTTGTTATATGGTATTTATTGTCTGACAAGGCAGTGGAATTGAAGATTTGTTTTCATTCATTTGTGAAAGGGCCCTGTAACAGAAAGGCTTTCCTAAGAAATAAAAAACCAGACCAGTTGAGCCTTAGGCATTGGTGCCCTTTTCTTACTGCCGTATTTATTCTCATGCACCCCTGATTTTGCTCTTGACTATGGTTATGTACATAGCTCCCTCCCACGCTCAATTGTGGCTTCTGGATTGAACTCTGACTTTGCTCTCTTCTGAATCCTCCTTTCAACTAGATTCCCCTTGACATGTGGAGGTCTCTTCTCACCCAGTTTGTAAAGCGCCACTCACTTTTCTATTGTTTCATTGGGCACAGTTGTGACTTCAGATTTATTGGGTGACTTAAATAATATCAATGTCTCCACCAGAGTATATTTTTGATAGGCATTGGTTCATGGCCCCAAGTGGCCAAGATGCTTTCACTAAAAGTATTTATGGATAATTTCTTCTTCTTCAAGGGCTAGGACAACCCCTGGGGGCTCCATTCACCTTGTCTCCATCCACTCCCTTGGGTCAGTGGGCCAGCCTGGCTGTCCTCTTCATGGTCACAGACAGAAGCACAGCCACTGTGGGTGAAAGTATGCTGTTCGTCTGTAATCTGAAAAAAAATCGCAGTTAGGAAAGAAAAAGTGAGAAAAGAAACCACAGACAATGTAGTAGTTTTAGGAAGAGACGTGGGAGTTAAAAGTGTAGGATGACTCCGTTAACCTCACCATACATGTGCACCCCTGGAAAGATTTTTGTGCTGAAAAAGCTTCTCTGAATTAATCTAAACACTTAAATATTATAAATTTCACATTAAAAACTGATAATAACAATCAGTGACTTTGTCTTGATTTTTAAAATGATATAAAATAGTATTTTCAAGCATACAAAATATTTTGGTATAAATCAAATAACTCGCTATTGTTTCTTAAAATGCAGATATTCATAATGTTAAGTGGTAAGGCTAATATAAAAATCAAGATTATAAAAGATTTTATATTTTATATTTTAAAATTTTATATTTTGATATTATAAATGCTACTTGATTAGTAGTTTTATTTTGCATTCATTGTTATTCTTTTTTATATTTTTGAGAGCTCTCCTTGGTTCCTTCTCTTATTTGCCTAGTATTATTTTTAAAATGTATGTGTATATATCTGTCTTAAAGTATAGATACAATAGTGTTTTAGTGACATATTTTTGACATAAAAAATACAGTTTTCTAGAAAAAAAATTTGCTTTTTCTTTTAAAATTCACTTGGAGTACTCTAACATTAATGTCTTTTATTTGCTTTGGTTTTGTTTTTGTTGTTGTTTGCTTTTTCTGAGACAAGGTCTTACTCTGTCACCCAGGCTGGAGTGCAGTGGTATAATCATAACCTAATGCAGCATTGAACTCTGGAGCTCCAGCGATTCTCCTGACTCAGCCTCCCCAGTAGCTAGAACTACAGGCACATACCACCACAACTGGCTATTTTTTTTTTATGCTTTATAGAGAAGACGTCTCACTTGTCATTTGCTATAAAATGCTTACTAACTCTCAGGTAAATAATTCTTGCTGTGAAAATCAATTGATATATACTGTATCTTGAATAGAAAAAAATATAATCAGAATATTTCAAAGTACACATTGTCATTATACTTTTGTATAAAAACTAATTGATCTATTTTTTCATCTTCCCATGTAAGGATAGTTCTTGAACATTTATCACTAGCACAGAAATTTGTTTTTCATCTTGATTATTAATTATGACTGACTATTTATGTGGAATGTTTCAGAGAAATCTCCACTTTCAATACAATGAGATAAAACCCTTGACCTCTCTACTCTCCCATTCATTTAACCCTCTTTCTCACACAACCAATTATAATAACAGCCCAACTGTTCTCCTCTCCTGCCTCTTCTATTTGTCCTTTTAAATCTAGGCTCCATGTAGCAGCCTGAATAATCTAGTGAAAATATACATTTGGTGACATCATTGGTTCATGTAAAACTCTTTAGTGACATTCAGTGTATTTAGGATAAAATCCAAACACATCACTGTTCTGGAAGATGCCCCTAAAATCATTCCTCCACCTAACTGGACATCCCTGTCTCTCAGACCAATGGTTCCCCACTCATACATGATGCTCACTCATACTGAATTTGTTTTAGTTTTCCAGGGTACTGAGCTCTTCCCATAATTGAGGTCTTTGTACACACCTGGAATGGTTTCCCCACCTCTTTGACTGGCTAAATTATCTTTATTTTTGAAATTAAATATTAAATTTAACTTTCTGAAAAGGCTTCCATTAAAGCTAAATTTTAGTCAGGTCAGACTCTTTTTGTTTCCTTCACTGCACTCCTGATAATCTGTAATTAGATGTCCATTGCTGCACAATGTATTGACTATGTCCTACATCCGATTGTATGACCAATGGGAGACACAGTCTCCCGGATGACTGTTAACAACCCCAGTGCCTACCAGCATCAGATGTGTGTGTTTGTAAAATAGAAATTTGGTGAGTGCACTTGTGAACTGGCTCTTTTAAACACCTACATCTTTAGGTATCCTTTGAATATATGTTTTTCTGAACAGTCATTTCTGTCTATTAGCTGCTGGAGACTGGATGAGACTACATGGTGCATGTATTCACAAACAGCTGGAATTAATTATTATCTTTGGATATGTACTATATGCCTTGGATTTTGGTTCTTCCAGAGTGAAAACAAGTAAAAGAATAATCCTTTGACTACATCTTGCAATCCCAGTATAGCAAGGTAAGGTAATTGTCGCAGTGCAAAACAGTGGTGTACCAGAGGCCGGGCAGTGGAGCTGTACCCCGTGGGGACTTCTGGAGAATTTAAAAGCAGTAATTGTCTGTAGAGAATTCAAAAGTAATAGTAAAATCTACTAAATGTCAATCAGCTTTTTATTACCATGCTTGGCAATTTTAAACAGTGTCAATGATAAAATACTTCTCTGGGGAAAGGGGGGAGAGCTTGCTTTGGTTTAAGTTCTAAACTTGACATAACTAGAGTTGAGTTTTTATAATACACATGTATCCTTTAAATTAACAGAATTATTAGTTATCCTTTAAGAAACTCTATTTTCTACTTAAAATTAATTTAGAGAATTCACTATTACATAGTTAGTTCCTGTCCCAACAAGACTCAGCTATGTGCTTGTGTTTCAGATTGGGTCATAATACTTTGAAATTAGGCAGTTGATGTCTTCAAATAGTACTACATGTTTCTACATTTAAATGATATTTAGAAGTAAATAATGTTAGCACAGTGATTGTGACTAAAAAATAAAACTTGAATTGCTTCAATTGTTTTATTTACGTGACCACTCCAAGTTTTTACATGAGTTTAAAACATAAAATGGTAAGACAGATTGCATACTGCAAGGTGTAAAATTTTTATTTGGAACATGCAAATTTTAGTTTATGCATGAAATATTTTCATGAAATGGAATATCTTAAACATTAAAATTTATCTTTCCTTTTCAGTCATTATTTTATTTTGAAACTAAAGAACCAGTTAAGAAAATGAAAGGCTTCATCCATAGTGCGGTTTAGTAGAAGTTGTCTAAATTGTCCCTTTTGCTGACATCTTAGTTTCATCAAAATCCATTCACTAGTTATTGGATAATTATTTGCCCAAGTATTATACTATTATTATATGTGAAGAATCAAACTTTAATCTGTTAGAGACACCAAAAAAACTATTAAAACAATAGTTTTTATTATATTTCAGCTTCTTTCCGTTTTTCTGTATTATAATTAAATAAATAAAATTCACTTATTTTTACTTGTATAATAGTATCTATATGAAATACTGTAAAAATCACTGTCTGCATTTCTTCCCTGGCCATTATTTTATAATATAAGTAATTTCCTGATGACTACTACAATTCTGTGATATTGGCCAGGAGACGTTAAGACATGACGCATCTTGGTGTCAAATATGCTAGGTATGTCACTAGTGTCCTGTTAATTATGTATTGAATGTGGTGGACACAGTAATGTGTGTTCATGAAATGTTTCCAGATCTCCCTGCATTCACTGGAATAGTCCCCTTCCCAGTCCCTGTATATCTCTGGGGGCTATGTGGCTAATCACAGTCATAAAACATGGGCAGAGGTGATGACATCGCTTCAAGGCTTGTCCACCCATCCCCTCTTCTTGTCTGTAGCTGGATGAGTGCAGAGAATCCACCAGAGGATACCACAGTGGCCCTCAGAGTTGATGAAGATTAAGTGCAGCTGATATCCTGACAGCGTAAGATGGCCTCGGAGCCTAAGTAAGAAATGAATCTTCCTCGAGTGAAACCACTGAGACTTCCGGGTTGACGTGTTACTGCAGTTCACCTGGCCTAACATGAACCAATACATATGCCTCTAAATAAAAAGATGCTCTGGGAATATGAAAACAAAGATGGTGAACATGGACTTTAAAAAAAGCTTAGTGATGATATGGGATTTTCTATGAAGTTTGGTGGAAGGAGCTGCACTCAACCAGCTCCTGAACATTCTCAGTACGTGCTTCCCACTGCCATGCCATAAATCAGTACTCATGCTTTTCCTGAATCCTGACATGGCTTTCCCTATATTTAAATATCAATGCCCAGGAATTAAATGACACCTTCTTTGAAAGCCTTCCCTGCACTTTTAATAATACTCATATTTTTTAGGCTAGCCTCATATGTTACTCTTATCATTATGAAACTTATTTCATGTGTTTTTAATAGTTAGTTGTTTATATTATTGTCTCCCTGTCTAGCTTGTGATATTTTTTAAGATTAAAGAGCATATCCTTTGAATCTTTCTATGCACCGAGGCACTTAAGAGAACATTTGTACTTGGCCATTTCATCATTTATTTACAAACACCAATGTTTATTACCTATGAGTCACATCTTATAATGGGGCTGAAGATCAATACATGTACATCTAATTGAATAGAAATTTGTTAGTGAGATACAGAAAAGCAACATAGGTAGATGAAAGCATTATGAGTATAGGACTGGCATTGCATAGGCACAAGGAGGTGCTTTAAGTACACTCAGAGTTGTAGTGGGAGGTGACCATAGAGAGAGACCAATCTGGTGGAAAGTTTTGAATGTCAAACAAGGTAAGTGGAAAAGACTAGCACATGAAGAGAAATCAACAAAATTCAATGGTGTAACATTTGGCCACAGAAAACCTACAGAAATATAAACATGTAAAATAAGCAATTTGACTGCTTTGTTATGGAGTATGTGAAAAATGTATAGTATCTAATCTCAGATCATTACTCAATGTCAGGGCAGAAGTACAATTGAACAAATCTACAGTCAGATGCTAATTTGTTAGGTTCCCCCTCCCCCCCCAAGCCTTGCTAGCTTTCCAGCTTGGGCAAAATGATACCTGAAGAGGTTAAAGGATACTGGAATTAAAAACACATTAATTTTCCATCCATTAGGGTGACATGTGCCCTATAGGTGGAGTACAAGGAAATCCCTGGCTTGGTGCCTGGTTGCTTTGCATTGCTGGAGATTCCACTTGACACCGTGCCATGACCCTCTGCAGGTACGCCTGGCTGCCTTACTCTGTATACTTCACGTTGAATGGCCATGGCAGGCCATGTGGCTCCATAGGAAACATAATACTTGCATTGTAGAGAGTCATGGCATTTACATGGGTACTGACTGGCTTCAGATTCAAACCTAACTGCTGTTTTTACTAACAGACAAGTGTGATTTTAATTGAACATGCCAATGTCATGTCCATTATGAAATAATGATCAAGAGTAAATATTTTGAAGGAAAGTGTTTCTTAAGATAATGAGAATATTTTGATGTTTAAATTATGTGGCATGTAACTTTTGTACAAACATATAATAGCATGTGTGTATCAATAAAAATTAAAATATTTAGGGAAACCCTTTACATGTGTCCATTGGAATTTCAGTAAGAGAATAGAAAATGCTGCTGGTCTATTTATACCTCAAAGAAAATAACAAAATTTCATATGCTGACACTAATAAAATCTTGTTCACCAACCCCCACCAAGCTTGCTTCCTGGAAGTAAATTGAAGTTTCTCCTTGACATGTTTCTAACTTATTGTTAAATTCTATTATTGAATAATTTCATACAAATATAAAATACATATATTAAAGTTTCTTTTTCACTTGAAAGCACTATATCAATGGGTAGGTAAGTGAGTATGTCATGCCACAACAGCATTTAAGTCTTCTAAGATCAGGAACTATATATTCCATTCAGGGCACTCAGCAGGTATAACAAGTGTTATGATTAATTTAAATTTTGTTACATATGCCTTTCTTCTGAAGATATCAGTTACTGTTTTGTTTATCAATGTAATATTCATTTGAAAGAAACCAAGGATGAGACTTGGTGTATTTTATAGCTGGAAAAAGCAACCAAGTTAATATGCTTGCCTACGTCAATTGCTATACCACAGATAACATCATACCTGTTTTCTTCACTGAAATACAACAATGGAACACTCCAAGTTTTACAGCATACACTTGTATTTGGAATTGGCACATGTCATATTATGTGCTCCTTACCTTCATATATGTGAAGACCATCTTAACACACATCTTCCAGCTATGGCCTTTGAAATACAGGACATCATTATCTGTAGATTCCAGAACCATAAGCTCCCTATTACATTACCATATTATTCTTTAAGCAACATCCATTCTAATTGCCCCTACAAGTTTGGGAAACCAAATAACTCTTACTGTTGAGCACTTTGAGACATACTTTCGAAGTCTATTATACTGTATTGATATAATAAACCTGTAGACTCTTGGAGACTTTTCTGCAAAATCCAATTGTTTTATTTTGAAAGGACATAGGACTCAGGTGCTGACACTGCTTGATGTCTTACATCATTAACCCACATTCTTCCCACATAAGCACACAAAACCTTCAACTACTTGTCTCTTGGGTGGTGAAGGGACCAAAACATTTGATTTCATTGTTATCTTTTTGTATACATATATATGTATATTAAATTATGTTATAAAAATAAAATGCCAGAATGTGTTTTTTTCATGGATCCAGCATTGTCCAGGGAAAACTTTATCACTTGGCTTTGCTAAATGGCTAAACAGCTAAATGGCTTTTGCTAAATGGCTGTAGTAAAGCTTAGTTTTATTGTGGTCAAATTGGGCATTCATAAATAAGCAGGAGGCAGGTAGTATCACAAGCTGGATATGGGTACCTGTGTTTTAAAACCAGGGATGCTGCACTTACCAAGTCAGTCTTGCTTCTTTGGTGAAGATGGGACACCCAAATGTCAGCAAGACCTTGTCACTAGAATTCCTTAGCTCCAAATGCCAGTTCCACTGTGATCCCAACTGGATTGCTCTCACTTATTAATCTGACCTTCGTTCTGCCTTTCATGTTAGCTCACTTGTAGTTTTATTTCTCTTCTTTGAGTAGCTGGCCCCTTGCCACACCTCTCCAAATTGGTTCCCGACTTGGTTTTAGTATTCTATTCCTGTCTGCACAGCCTCATTCCTGACCAGTCACATTTGATCTGTTTCTCTTGGCACTGGCTCCAGTGAGAAAAAAATAAATAAAATGAAATAGAAGTGAATTTCTTCATTAAAAAAGGAGATTTGCATAGAAGAGTTTAGCAATTTGTGTAAAGGAAGTTTATGCTAGTATGTAAGATTTAGTTGTGATGAGGGTTGAGATTAAACATTTCTAAAATTATGTCCAAGGTGTCAAATATTTCTCTCTTTGGAGAAACTAAAAACTGAATTCAGGATTTCTGGATTCCAGAAATTTGCCTATTTTATCAATAATTCACATAATCATATATATTCAATAGTTCAATTTTAAAAACAATTATTAGCACCTAATATATGCAAGGCTCTGGGGATAAAAATTCAAATATAATGATCTTACTCTTGAATTGGATTTCTTATTGTGCAGAGGATATAGTGCTATATGACAGACCTTAAAATGTAGAGAACAGATAATTTTTATTATGGAACATCTGTGAGCTCTTCGAGAATGTAGAATTAATAACTAAGTCATGAGGGACGGTCTGTCAACATTCAGAGGGCCAAGGGTGTCCAGGATGAACAAGAAAGGATAGTACCTCCTGCTAGGCAGAGCTGGTGTCTGAGGGCAAGTACGTGAAGCCCGGAACACTGCAGCGAGCACATTAGCTTAGTGGAGGGACAGACTGATAGTGCATGGAGCAGTCTCTCAAAATTCCGAGAAAAGCAATACATCTTAAACATTCTTACATGTGGGGGTGTTGGAGCCAAGCCAATGGGTGGCCCACGAGGAATCTTTCTCGATTTAAAGTGTGACAGCACAGTGAATTCATCTATGTTCTCTGTGCTAAAGACATCATGAATGTGAATGGTCCATAGAGAAATCCTGAGAATGAGGTTGCATAGAGAGTGGATAATGAACTATGTAGAAGCAAAGGAGCAGGAAGATCATTGTCTAACTTGTGCTTCTCAAACCCAACTAGCCTGTGGGGGAAATAGAGTTTCCAAGAGTCTCTCTACTCTGCAAGCATTCTGGGGTCCTGCAAAATCTTTTCAAATAACTCTGGAGCATCCTTAGGGTATGTGTCTTTGGATGGTCCCTTTAGTACTCTTCAAGCTAGTTCTTGTTTTTCATTTTGTGCTTTATTATTTTTCCTTGTCATCTCTCAACCACTGTTGTAACATCTGCTTTTGATTCTGAAGTTGGAATCAGAATATAGACCGCTGATATTTACCAATTATGCCTTCCCCACTGTCCGACAAAAGGGGCACCATTGCTAGTGCCCAGGCTAATTAATGGCTACTGCTGTCCACATGACAGTTGTAATGCCAGCTGATAGCTCTTTTGAGGTTCCTCTTGTTTGAGGTCCAGATCCGAAATCTCTCCTGCCAATACCAAAATGGTTGCTGCCAAAATCACAGGCACCACCTACTCTATTAGTACCAACACATCTAGCACTAATGCAGCCAATATTTCAATGTCCCAAGGATATTGTTGTAAATTACTTATTTTAGGTTTTACTCTTTTTTGTTTGCATACCCCTGTAGGAGGTTGAATAATGTTCCCAAAAGTTATCAGGTCCTGATCCCTTGAGCCTGTAAATGTTACCTTATTGGGAAAAATAGTCTTTGCAAATGTGATTAAGTTAAGGATCTTGAGATGGGAAAGACGATCCTGGACCATCTAGGTGGGCATAAATGCTATCACAAATGTCCTGACAAGAGCGAGGCAGCAGAGATTCAGTTGACACCTCCAGGAGATGTGTGTTGATGTGTCAGAAGCTGCTAGCGGCCACCCGAGCTAGAAGAGGCAAGGACCAGATTCTCCCCAGAACCTCCAGGAATGCCATCCTACTGCCCATGCCTAAATTTCAGCCCAGTAATGCTGATTTTGGACTTCTGGTCTCCAAACTGTGAAAGAATAAATTTCTTTAGTTTCAAGTCACCAAGTCTGTACTGCTGTCATAGGAAACTAATATGACCTCCACACACTGTCAGCCAAGCATGAATTCACAGGGCCAGAATGGAGGAGAAGGCATATGTGATTGCAGGTGGAACCTTTCATGAACTCAGGTACCTGGTTATAAAACAGAAGACACATTTCCTGTTTGTGTTGTGAATAGAAAATCAATGCTAGGATTAAACTTGAGCCTAATGATGCAAGAAGGTGCAAACTTGGAAACTTCCAAAAAGTATCACCAAATATAAATGATATGGCTCATATTTGAAGACATGGCAATATTACTTTTTTACTCTCAAAAACAACCTCTGGTAATTCAGATGTAAATAATGATAAAAGCAAATATGCAATGTATGTGCATTAATGCTGTTTCAGATTGACTCATGGAAATTATGATTATCACTGTTGACCTGGAAATGTTTATTTTTAAACCTAGAAATGACAAGTTGTCTGTTAAAAAAAAATGCTTCTAAAAAACTAACACCGAAAACAGTCTCAAGTCCACGTAAGGAGAGCATCACTGCCATCAATCAATACTGTAATTCACCGCGGAGTGCTGGCCACTGTAGGCAGGACACAGAGGACAAAGCCTCTGTCTTCAAGGACTTTGTCGAAATGAATACAATTCAGAAATATATAAGTATTTTAAAAGGGCAAAACTTTAATAAAAGAATAATAAAAGAAAGCAAAAATAATTAGATGAGTTATTCCCCTGCAAGGATAATTAGTTCATCTGCAGGATGAAAACCTGTCAACGCTTAAACTCAGAGCAGGCTTAACAAACATGCATCGCCTGGCTGGCTGGAGTATAGAGTAGCATAAATGGCCTTATCCTCGCTGTGTCTCTGCTTTTAAAGACGTTCTCTGTAAGAGCAGTCTGGGAAAACTTCACTGGCAATTGATGGTGGCCACGAGACATAGTTATTTTGAGAATCCCTTCCAGAATGTCTGGAGAGCAAATGGAAGGCTTTCTGGCTATGGTACCAAAGGCTGGATAAAGACATGGTTAGCTTGACCTGGGCCACTGACCCCTGTCATCCAAGGCAGAGGTTGAGCTGTGAGGAGACAGGTACTCCCTGCTGGGAATCCAGGGAAAGGACATAAATGGGTCCAGATAGGGTGCAATGGACTGAATTATGCATGTGAAGCCAGTTAGCATCTGAGTGTGCAGGGGCAGGGGAGATATTTTGATAATCTGTTCTGATGCTAATGCTTTTCTATGTAGGAGTTAGACCCATAGATCAGTTCAGGAGAAAACATTTAAGATTCTTAAGCTAACATAAAAATAACACGGAACTATGGACGCCACAAATAATCAGGAAATGGAATGGCTAGAGGAAAATTATTGCACCAAAATCCTGACTGCTCTTATTTTATGCTGAGTACACAACAAAAACAGGAAAGTGCTGTAGGCTGTACAATGATCAGTAGGAAAGGATCCACCCCAAGGAAATATTAATTCTGCAGTCTCGGGGGCATTAGCAAAATATCATGGAGAGGTTGAGGGGAATTATAAGATTTTAAGTTACTAGAATTTGCTTGTTTTACATGTATTCTAAATGCTATATGTTAGGCACAATAGTGTACAATAGAGTTGATCACCCTTTTAACAGGACTTTCTTCTGATTTATGCTTTACAAATGGGAAATTGGTGACTAAATGGAATTTCTGCCTTGGTCCTTGACTTAGAGAAGGGTTCTTTGGGTCCTGGCTAACCCTTCCAGAGAGGAGACCTATCCAGATTGGCAGGACCTCCAGGAAAATGGGTAAAAATACCCAGATAAAAAAATTAAACAACTTATTTTCTGCCATCAGTTTTTCTATGCTGACCGTAGCAAAAGAAAGCATCCCTTAGGAGCTCATGAAGAAACTTGCAATTTCCCCCTCTTGTCCCCAGGGAACCCTTTACTTTTTGGCAGTTGGGAATGTAATTCATTTAAAAATATGAGCAACTTAGGCACCAAACTGCGGTTCAGAGGAACTCAAAAGTGGTGAATGTCTAGTTTAATTTCCTACTATGCACATGAAAAGCCAATCTTCACACAGGCACACAGCATCAAAAAATCTAACATTTTGTGATGAAAAGCAAGCAAAGCTTCTCTTAAAAAATTTCATTAAGTCCATGAAATCTGTTTAAATGCATAGAGGGAGACCAAGGAACATCAGGGAGTTCACAGTGTGATGAGGCTTCAAATCGCTTATTGCCACAGTTGCATCTGGATTAGTGAAAGAGAAATGTTTGCCATCTTCTCTGCTTGAAAGACACTAGGTTACCCCCAGACACTGTTGATTAAGTATGTACAGAATGTTAATTACTCATGGAAAATATGGGCAGAGTGTATGTAATCTCAGCACCTGAGAGATGTTATTTAAACAAAAATTCTAGTTTGGTCAGCTTGGGAGTAAATTTTAGGGCACACACACACACAAAAAACACTTACATTACTTAGTAACCTTTAATTACTTCTTGTTAAATAAGTAAGAGAAGAAGACAAAACCAAAAGTTGTTTCTACATTAGAATGAATTAGAATGATCTTTTGATTTAAAGGGCAGAAATTAGCTTTTTTTTTTATTTAGGCACAGTTTCTGTAATGTTTAGATGTAGTTAAGATAGCTTAAGTTATGTGCTAAATTGAAAAGGAAAAGGATGCAGAGAGCAAAAGTGGTTAAAACCATTATTCAGGAATTAACTACTTTTGTATTAGTAAAACTGCAAAGAAACAGGTATATTTTTGTGATATATTAATTGACTTTAATCTTTAATCTATACAGCTAACTAAAACACCTGTAATGGGATTGTATTAGCATCCAAAGTAAAAGAAGAATTGGAGCACATTTTTGTTTCCTGTTTTCCTGTTAATTTCTGGAAGTAATCTTCCCCACTTCAGATCTAGTGGTTGGAGTTCATCAGTGCTAGGTACGTATGAAATGGAGAGCAGTAGTCAGCCTGAAAGAAGCAACAAGTTAGAGCAGAAAGGTAATAATTGTCTAATTTCTATTTTAATGGTGAATAACACTTCTTTAAAAAGTTAATTCATTTTTTCAGTTAGCATTTTTCCCTTTTCTTTTTCCACACAGGCCAAAATTGTCTGCAAGTTTTTCTTACATGTTTCAAAAAACCCTAAGCCTGTAGATGAACTTACAGTATTGGAAGAGATAGAAGAGAAAAGAAGCAGTTTACTGAGACAAAGCAGGTTGACTTGGAGTAAGCAGATTGGAGAAAGAGGGATTCTCCAGGTAGCCAAAAAAAGAAGAGTGGTCTGAGGAATGCAGACTGAGGTCTGGCATTTTGTTTGTGGCCAAGGGAGCTAATGAGTAGGTGATAAAAGTAGACAGTTCCTCACAAAAGTCTGAAGCCCCGAATATGGCACAAAAATAGAAAAAACTGCAAGATGTAAAAGAATCATAAGTTAAGGGATAATGGATGTCGTTTTGATGTTATTGTGGATCTTTCCTCAGGGACCATTGTTATGGACTGAATGTGTTTCCCAAAAAATTCTATTTTAAACTCTTAACCCCCAAATGTGATGGTATTAGGAAGTAGGGCCTTAAGGAAGTAATTAGGTCACAAGAGTAGAGCCCTCAGGAACAGGATTAGTGCCCTTATAAAAAGAAGCATGAAGGCAGGAGAGCTTGCTCTCTGTTTGTTCTTTCTGTTATGTGAGAAGACAGCTGTCTACAAACCAGGAAGAGGGCCTTCACAGGGTACCAGATCTGCCAGCACTTGATCTTGGCCTTCTCAGCCATTAGAATTGTGAGAAATAAATTCCTGCTGTGTAAGTCATCCAGTCCATGGTAACATGTCATAGCAGCCTGAAGTGACAAAGACAACTACAGCCCTCCCCATCCGTAGGCAATACACACACAAACACACACACACACATTGGCATTTCATGACACTTTGGAATCAAGAGCATTATTTTATTAACCTCAAAATTCAATTGATACCATAAAAAACAGAGCAATGGTACATTTGTGATTTTGGACTGATTTTGGACAACCCTCACACAATATTTTAATATATCAGAGCTTTAAATGTGATGAATGAAAGCAATTTAGCTATCATTTATCAGTATTTGGATTATCCACAGCAAGGCTTTAATTTTAGAGTAGTTATATAACCTACTACTGAATTCTGATCTATCTGAAAGGTCTTATATATTTTAGTATTATAGCAAATGTAATTTAGCAGTTAAGAGTACTATGATATAATTCCATGATGTATTCAAATATAAGTGGCAATGCATCTGAACTAATTGCTTCCATTCCCACTAATATGGGTCTCTTTTAGATTATTTGCTTTAAGTAGTCAAATCCTATTGAGAAAATAATTTTCCCTTCTCTCAGGAAGCCATTTCTAAAATAATAATAATAATGATAATATGCACCTGGGAAACAAGCTGGTAGAATAATTCTTTTCCTTTCTGTTTACCTATAGTCATTTTTGAAGTGTGTTTTTAAAAATATTAAAACCACTAATCCCAAAATAAGAGAACAATAAAACAACAGTTTCATTGGATGATTATATGTTCAATTTTGAAGTTTTGAGATTCAATAAATCTCAAGCACCTCAAGGAAAGGGCCTAGAGGTGTGAATCCTATCTAGAAAGGAAGACACCATTGGTAGAAGCCAAACAGCTATTCTAATTACCCAGCCTGTCTGAGCTCACAGTCTGCAAATATTTCTGAACACTTCATAGGAACCACACTCAATGCTAGATCCTGAGGATGCTCACACTAAATGATATCAAGGAGAGGTCCTGAAAAAATGCCTGGTGTATTATCAGTGACTGATAAATATACAATGTAAGTTTATTTAACAATACTATGTATTTGGATATAGTAAGTATATAAAACATATTTGAGAAGAATGGGTATACATCCAAAGGAAAGGAAATCAGTATATTGAAGAGATTTCTGTACTACCATGTTTATTGCAGCACTATCTTGGCTATTCACAATATTGCGAACTATTGCAGCACTATCTTGGCTATCCACAATAGCCAAGATAAGAAATCCACTTAAGTGTATATCAATGTGTGAGTGAATAAAGAAAATATGTTATAGATACAAGGGTTGTCCAGAAAGTATCCAGCCATTGTGAATATAACAAGAATGGTCACATGGTATATCATATTATTCAGCCAAAAGAGAATGAAATCTTGTCATTTGCAGCGACATGGATGGTCATTATGCTAATTGAAATAAGCCAGGCATAGAAAGACAAATATTGCATATGGGAGCTAAAAAGTGGATTCCATAGAGGTAGAGAGTAAAATATGGTCACCAGTGTCTGGGAAGGGAATGGGAAAGCAGGGGATAAAGAGAAGTTGGTTAAAGTGTACAAAAATACTATTAGGTAGAAGGAATATGTTCTCATACCAGTAGTACAGTAAGAAAATTGCTATCACTATTTAGTGATAGGATACATGGCAATACTTACATTCAATGTGAAATAAGAAAAGTAACTGGAAAACTTAAAGTGGATTATCCTTTTCCCAGACAGATTTTTAAATGATTATTTTCCAGGTGAACATTAGAAGAAGAAATAAGAAAAGTGTGGTGATTATTGGGAAACATGGGGCATTTAGTAATGCAGAACAAAGAAGGAGCAGGCGTGGAAAGAGGAAGGAGCAGCCCCCTGAGAATTCGTCCAGCTGTGCTTGCTAGGAGAGCCTCAGTCGCTGTGCAGGGTTTTCCCGCAGGAGTTTGTGAGCACTGATACAGTAGCATCATCAACACCAGGTAACGGTACCCAGCCTCTATTAAATCTACTGAGAAAAGTGGGAACTCACAGTAGTAAGAAGGATCCTGGAACATGTACAAGTAAGGTCGACAGGAAGGGAGCATTTTGGAGATAACGCTGCGCCTTTTCTCCATCTAAAAAGATAGAACGTTCCCCAGACAGGGTGAGGGCGAGGCTCAAACACCTTCACAGGAACTCAGGCCGCCTCTCCTCTGTCTGCTTCAGGACAGGAAGGAAGGTGCCTCAAAATTCCTCTCTCTGCTTTTCTGTGGGTTCAGTCTGACTAGTGTAATGTAAGCTGTCAAAATGTAAAAGAAACAAACCTTTAGACCTCACACCATCATGTGGCTACATTTACAGGAAATGGCAACATCCCAAGTGTTAAAAGGTATATTCTGTGCCTACCTTGGCATTCAGGGAAGAAGCACTTAACAAGGAGCTGAAAATAGCAAAACTATCTGTAAATTTCCAATGTATTAAACTACAACACAACAACAAAAGCTTCTCTTTTGTCTTCGAAAGTTTCTCATTGTCTTTAAAAGTAAAGTAAAAATAGTGCAGTACCTATACTCTGATGTTTCTTTGCCTCCAACAGCCATGGAATTAATTAGAGTGTGCTGTCTAATCTCCTTTAGAGAGGTAAACTCTGGCAATTATGATTCATGGAAAAAGTGAACGTAATCTATATACATATTATAAAAATAATAATTTTAAGGTTATGGATATTTGTTCATTGGTTAGAATGCATAATATATAATATATATGCATTCTAACCAATGCATGTATATATATATATATGGTTTTCCCTTGAGCTTTTTTAATCAATCGAATTTGTGATCTGATTAGCACTTAGCACAAATAATTTTGGGAAAATAAAATACAACTACTCTTGCTAACATTCTACAGCTGTTCAAGAAAAAAAAAGCGAAGATACTCCACTCATTACTATTTAAAGGAAATTACTCTATGCAAGAATTTCCAATTAGGTTGGAGGCCACCTTTTAGATGTTTGAGGAGATGCATGATTACATTTTCTTCCAAAACAGTGTGGAAATTCTCACAATCCCTTCATTTTAAAATTCTGGCAGTTGGATGAGAAATAACTATTAATTAGGAGAGCAAAGTAATACTCTTTAAATCAGAAGAGTTTGATCCTTATGAGTAGATTGATCAACATTAGCTGAGTAATTTAACTCATTAAACAGATGTCTAATAACACACTTTCTCATCTTCTATTAAAAATGATGTTTGCTTTATTAGTTTTCTCCATAGACAGGGCATGTTTTGTATAAGCATCACAGAAGTTATTTGCAAAGCTTCAAAATACAGTTTAGGCTTTCTTCTTAAGCATTGTGATTTATCTATCCAGATTATAAAATTGGAAGTACCACTAACAAATCTTACTATATTTAGACAAAATAGCTCTGTAAACTGCATGCTATAATACTACCTGTTGCACAATTTTTGAAAAGATCTATTTAGCACTTTTCTATTGATATATAATGGTGCGTATTTTGGGGGTACATGTGATATTTTGATACCTGTATACAATACGTAATGGCCAACAAGATAACTGGGATATCCATCACTTCAAGCAATTATCTTTTCTTTGTGTTAAGAATATTACAATGTTTCTCTCCTTGCTATTTTGAAATATACAATAAATTATTGTTAAATATAATTAAATGCTAATTATGTTAAATGTGTTAAATATAATTTTCTTACTGTACTACTGGTATGAGAACATATTCCTTCTACCTAACTGTATTTTTGTACACTTTAACCAACTTCTCTTTATCCCCTGCTTTCCCATTCCCTTCCCAGACACTGGTGACCATATTTTACTCCCTACCTCTATGAAATCCACTTTTTAGCTCCCACATGCAATATTTGTCTTTCTGTACCTGGCTTATTTCAATTAGCATAATGACCATCCATGTCGCTGCAAATGACAAGATTTCATTCTTTTTTGGCTGAATAATATGATATACCATGTGACCATTCTTGTTATATTAACAATGACTGGATACTTTCTGGACAACCCTTGTATCTATAACATATTTTCTTTATTCACTCACACATTGATATACACTTAAGTGGATTTCTTATCTTGGCTATTGTGAATAGTGCTGCAATAAACATGGTGCTATAGAAATCTACTCAATATACTGATTTCCTTTCTTCTGAATATATACCCAGCAATGGGAATACTGGATCATGTAGTAGTTCTATTTTTAGTTTTTTGATGAACCCCCATACTGTTTTGCATAATGGCTCTACTATTTTACATTCCCACCAACATAGTATAAGTGTTTTCTTTTTCCATAATTTCAACAATATTGGTTATTTTTTGTCTTTTTTGTAATAGCCATTCGAACTGGGGTGAGATGATATCACATTATGGTTTTGATTTACATTTCCCTGATGATTAGTGATGTTGAGCATTTTTCATATATCTTATTGGCCATTTCTTCTTTTGAGAAACGTCTACTCAGCTTTTTTGCCCATTTTGTAATGAGATCATTTGCTTTTTGTTTTTTTGCTATTGAGAAGTTTGAGTGCCTTATTTATTTTGGTTATTAATCTTTTGTCAGTTTATAAATATGTTCCCATCATATACATTGTCTCTTTACTTTGTTGGTTGTTTCCTTTGCTGTGCAGAAGCTTTTTAGCTTGATGTCATACCCTTTGTCTGTTTTTGCTTCATTTGCCTGTGCTTTTGAGGTCTTATCCAAAAATCTTTGCCCCTACCAATGTTCTGCAGCATTTCCCCAGTGTTTCTTTCTAATAATTTCATAGTTTCAGATCTTACATTTAAGACTGTAATCCATTTTGAGTTGATTTTTGTATATGATAAAAGATGGGGATCTAGTTTATTCTTCTGCATATGAACATCTATCCAGTATTCCCGACACCATTTATTAAGAAGACTATCCTGTCTCCCATGTATGTTCTTGGCACCTTCATCAAAAATGATTTGACTAGAAGTGCATGGATTTATTTCTGGGTTCTACTCTATTCCATTAGTCTATATTTTAAATAGCCAGACAATAGAGAATTAGGAATGTTCCTTCTCTTTCTGCTTATTCTATTAATAAGAAAATATCGAAAAAAATAAGGCAGAGTTAGTACCAAGATTAGGCTGGATAGTTTCATTTTGAAATAGTGAGATGGTATTTTAAATAATAAGGCAAAAATAATATTTAAAGGCCAAGATGTATATATATCAATATATTTAATTCATGTAAATATGAGTGTGAATACATATGCATGAATTTTTACTTGATGTACAAAATATGAATATATAACATAAATGTATGCATGTATATTTTTATTTTTTACTTTATGCAGAGAATGTGATAATGAAGTTCTCTTGTAGAGGCCTTTGGAAGTTCTGAAAGTCACAGTAGTCCACATTGTAAGTTTAGTTTTTCAATAAGGAAGATGATTTGCTGTGTTTAAGAATGCATTTTTAGTGCAGAAGTACATGTTACCAGTTGGTATTGACACGATTCTGAGGGAAATGAACAATAATGAGCCAAACATATTTTCTTCTTACACTTCATGTTAAGTTCTTATAACTTTCCTATTCTCTAGTAGCAAAATGTTGCAATCATATCTGCTTTGTCTCAGCCAATTGTTTTTGGTCCTTATCCTATCATTTAAACTTTACTGATTTTGATGATTATTTTCCATTCCCATAACATTTGACCTAGGAAGTTGACAAAAGGTCAGCTGGCTCTGAAAAGGGACCTGATTCAGGAAAAATGGCTCTGTGCTTTTCTTATCTTACCTTCCTAAATCGAAACCTCATTCTTTCTTCCTGCTATCTTGGCCCCCAGTGTTATGCTAGAGCATTTTTGCAATGATAAATGTATTCCGTCACAATATATTATACTTTTTATAGGAGTCTTTCTTCCCAGCTCTTTCCTTTGCTCTGATTTTTGAACTGCAGCTACACAGTGTGAATAGTGACACATAAGCACCCTGCTTATTTAAAAGGTACCATGCGGTTAAGTGAGTCTTGTAATAGAGAGCTGAGAATTTCTTTCTAAAATTGATTGGAGCAGACCCTATGAGAGACATCAGCCAGCACTCTAGGAACTAGCTGCCATAGATATCTTTGTTTATATTCCCCACTTCAGTTCAGTTAAGTGCATTATTAATAGTTTATGTGACTCCTTGATGTTTGGTTTTAGTGTTTTCATACAATGAAAGATGATAAGGTGATGCCATTTTTATTGCACATTTTAATTACTAATTGTTAAAAAGTGTATATTGCTCCCTTCAGGTTCAATTCCTTTGTGACTTAATATTGTTGCTGGTCATCTTTCAACTAGGTTAAATTACTCTTGTACTATTTTCCTATTTTATTTTTTCCCTTCTTTCTTCATTTTTTTAAAGAAATATCTTCATGTTCATTCATAATCTTTCCTTTATTTTACACAGTTATCTACGACACTTATTCTTTATAATTGCTTTAAAGAATATTTACAAGAAAGAAAACCCCTGATATTCAATTTCATATAATTTAATCTGAGAATATTTCAAGTCCTGTTTTATGAACCTAAGTAATGTGAAAAGCTATGGACAGAGATTTGAGTTTTCATTTTGAAGAATTAATGAAATTTTAACTGAAAAATAAGTACGTGATATTCCTCTTGGATAATTTCTTAGAAAGATTATCCCAAAATATTTATTTGGTATAGAGTGTGAAGACCAGAAGTCAGCACTGCTTTTTGTTGTTGATATTGTTTGTTAATTCAATAGAACCCAAACTGCTAAATTGTCTCAGCCTAAACTCATGGCAACCTCTAGGCAATCATTCTCAGTTCCATATTGTAAAGATCTGCCACTTAAATTTTAAGACATTTTCTCTAAATTTAAAATCCAGAATACATGGAATTAAACATCCTTACCTAGTCTTCTTAGAAGCTGTGGATTGGTGGAGAACAGGAGGAAATGCTTTTATGAAAATGAAGAAGCCAGGACTGGCTGATTCTTAAACGTCTTAACTTTTATTAATAATGTAGAAGCCCTGGGAAAACACTTGGAAGTCCTCCTTTAAGAACTAAGACCATAAGACTGGTTACTATAATATTTTTAACTTTGAAAAATATTTGATCAGTAAATTTATAAACTATTGTGTCTTACAGTTTGGTAACATCTATAAAAGAGTTTAATAGTCTTAAAATGTACTGAAAGTTACTGTTACAATAAAAGAAACTATTTTTAGACAGATGTGGTCTTAGAATATTCCTACCTACTAAACTCTTTCCCACTTCCTCATTAAGGTAACAATTTTTCTGGTTTTGAGGCCCAATTTCTCAGTTTATTACATTTCAAAACTCTTACTTTTTTTTTTTAAGACAAGCAATGCCTAAATAAACTATTTTAATGGATTTGGAATTAAAATACTATTCTGATTTTTATCCAAGAGATTTTCCAAGATTTCAAAATGTAAAGCTTCCAGATTTGACTAATTTTAAAACCGAAACAAAAACTATTTTCACATGGTTAAAATCTTGAAATAGTCTTCTGCTTATATACCTTTCAGGAAAAACTGGTATAGGTGAGTATACTAATGCAGCCCTCGCTGTCAAACATTGTAGAACATGATAAATGTTCCCCAAAGTTTGAGAGACAACATTTAAAAAAATGTCACGGCCTTAACTATGGCATTAATATTTTGAAATAATCTTTGATATTCTCTGTATATTGTGCTTTTTTTTTCCTGTTCAATACTTTCCCAGATTCTACTCCTTTGGGATTTCCCATATTAACCCTAACTATGCCTATGCTTTAAATAGTTTTTCAAAGATTTAAATCTTTTCATATTTCATTTTGGTTGTGGAAAATAGAAAGGATCCATCTTGATTTCCATATGTAAGTAGACACCAATGAGAACTATGTTTCAAAGACTTACTTCACAATCTGAGGGTCCTCTTGAATGCAAATAATCTGAAAGTTTAAGAGATGAGCAATAAAATATTTTCTGTCAAAATGTTATGATCAAGAGATCTAAAAACTGCTCAAACTATTTGCCATAAAATGAAGGCAAGAATCACTCCAAGTTAAATGTGAAGCTGGGTGTCCAATCCAAGAACTAACCAGGCCTGACCCACTTAGCTTCTGAGATCAGATGAGATTGGGTGCATACAGGGTGGCATAGCCACAGACAACTGAGATTACTGGAATTGATAAACAAATTTAGCAAAGTCTCATGTTACAAAATCAATGTACAGAAATCAGTAGCCTTCCTATATGCCAACAACAGTCAAATTGAGAACCAAAACAAAGACTCAATACCCTTTGCAATAGCAACAAAGAAAATAAAATACCTAGGAAGATATTTAACCTCTAAGGAGATGAAAGACCTCTATAGGGAGAACTATGAAACACCAAGGAAGGAAATAGCAGAAGATGTAAACAGGTGGAAGAACATACCATGCTCATGGGTTGGCAGAATCAACATTGTTAAAATGTCTATACTACCCAAAGTGATCTATAGATGCAATGCAATACCGATTAAAATACCAACATTATTTTTCACAGATCTAGAAAAAATAATTCTATGCTTTGTATGGAACCAGAGAAGACCTCAAATAGAAAAGCAATCTTAAGCAAAAAGAACAAATTGGGAGGTATGAATTTACCAGACTTCAAGCTATACTGCAAGACTATGGTAACTAAAACAGCATGGTACTAGCACAAGAACAGAGACACAGACCAGTGGAACAGAACTGAGAACCCAGATATAAAACCATCTTCATATAACCATCTGATCTTTGACAAAGCAGACAAAAACATAGACTGGGGAAAAGAATCCTTATTCAATAATAGTGCTGAGAAAATTGGATAGCCACATGTAGAAGACTGAAACAGGATCCTCACCGCTCACCTCTCACAAAAATCAACTCACAGTGGATAACAGAGTTAAACCTAAGCCAGGAAACTACAAGAATTCTAGAAGAAAATGTTGGGAAAAGTCTTATAGACATTGGCCTAGGCAAGGAATTTATGAATGAGACCCCAAGGGCAATAGCAGCAACAACAAAAATAAATAAATGGGAACCGATCAAATAAAAAAGCTCTGCACAGCCAAGGAAACAATCACGGGAGCAAACAGACAATCTACAGAATGGGAGAAAATATTGATAAGTTGCATATACAATAAAGGGCTGATATATAGAACTCAGGAAAATCAGCAAGAAAATATCTAACAACAGCATTAAAAAGTTGGCAATGGACATGAACAGAAACTTCTCAAAAGAAGATAGACTAATGGCCACCAAACATATGAAAAAATATTCAACATATCTATTCATCAGAGAAATGCAAATCAAAACCACAATGAGGTATGCTTTAACTCCACTGAGAATGACTTTTATCAAAAATTCCCATACAATAAACATTGGCATGGATGCAGAGAGAGAGGAACACTCATACACTGCTGGTGGGACTGCCAACTAGTACAACTTCTGTGGAAAGTAATACGGAGATACCTCAAAGAGCTATAAGTAGAATTACCATTTGATCCAGCAATCCGATTACTGAGCATCTACCCAAAGGAAAACAAGACATTTTATCAAAAAGACATCTGTACTCGAATGTTTATAGCAGCACAATTCACAATTGCAAAGTTGTGGAAACAACCCAAGTGCCCATCAATCTATGAGTGGATTAATAACATATGGTCCATGTATACCATGGAGTTCTACTCAGCCACAAAAATACAATGGTGATCTAGCACCTCTTGTATTATCCTGGATAGAGCAGGAGCCCATCCTACTAAGTGAAGTATCACAAGAATGGAAAAACAAGCACAACATGTACTCACCACAAATTGGCATTAACTGATCAACACTTACGTGCACATCTAGTAGTAACATTCACTGAGTGTCAGGCAGGTGGGAGAGGGGAGGAGGGGATGGATATATATACACCTAATAGGTGCGGTGCTCACTGTCTGGGGGATGGACATTCTTGAAGCTCTTACTGGGTAATCTGGTAGTATGAATTTTGACCATGTTGGTGATCTTAAGCATTTAAATGTAGGTACTATCTTGTAACTTCATTTTTAAAACAGACAGAATCTGATTCAAAAATAATTTTTAGTTACAATATTTAGAAAACCTCTTAAACACTCTGACAACCACTATATAAACTGTGGTTTTTCCAGTAATTTAAAATGTTTACTGACACCAACTTAGTTTTATTTATATGATAAAGGTAAATTATATAGAAATAATCCATAATGCCAGAAAAAAAATAATACGGGCATAGATATAATGGGTATGCTAAATCAAATTATGTCTTTCCTTTTACGTTTTGCAAACCACAAAACCAAAAATGCCTTTTTGCCCTCGATATTAGCAAGAATCTGCTACCATGAGACAGTTCCCAGAGATTCACTGCTATTTTTAATAAATAAAATAGTATTGTATACATAGTTTCTATGCCTATTGCAAACCACGATTGCTGGGCTCAATCTTAAAATATACAAGAAAGAGATTGAGCAGACTGTTTAACATATGAAGTGTCTATCAGACAGTTATTCTTGGTACTTGCCAAGTATTTAAATTAAATTTGGATATCTGTCTCCATATGTGCTTAGCACGTACATATTTTCTTTAGGCCATGAACTTCTAGTTGTTGATAATTAGAAACAGTCCCCTTTGATTGAAGATAAGATGTATGTGTATTCTTTAGCTATTTCATCTTTATTACGGGTTATAAAATGTAAAATGGCTCAACAGTAATCTGTAAAAAAAGAATGATCAGGAGATCGATGTTTAGTACAGAGTATAACTGTGCAATTGCATAATTATAATTACATTTATAAATTTGCCGCTAGTTTTTGATCAATGTATAGAGAACATTTCAGGTTTTATTGCCACTGGTGTTTTCACCTTATAAAAAACATTCTCATTAGGATGACGAGAAAAACTAGGAGAATAAACTCTCCTAGTTTCTTTTTTTTCCCTTGTTAATCTCATTCAACTCAATCTTAACAAGGGTCTAAAGAATAATTGGAATCACTTGGATCCAGTCCTGAAGCTAATTTGCGTATCGAGAAGTGGAAGTGTGGCAGTTACACAGATCAGCTGCAGACTCCTCCAAAGGAAGTGGAAAAGGTGAAAGTGGTGTGTTTGAAAGAAGCTGCTCCAGCCTGTTTTATGACTGTTGAATGGTTCGGTTGGGTTATTCATGCTAAAGAAGCTGAGAAGGAAAATAGGACTGCATAACCTGTAGCAAACTCAAATTGCCTTTAAAAAAATAATGCGGATTTAGTAATAGTGCTCAGAATGGAAAATTTAATAAATATTTAAGTTTTAGGTAAATTTTCTTCTCTAAAGCAACTCAAATAATGTCCATTTTAGCAATGTGCTATTGAACAGAATTGGAGAATCAATAAAAAACTACCGACTCAAGTAGAAAAGCATGAATTTCAAAAATAGTGAGATGATTCATATTTTAAACATGTGTGTGTTTGACTGTGGATAGTGGTGTATGATTTATCATCCTGCCCCTGTTTTATGTTATGACTTTATTGTTTTAGCAAGACTAAGAAGTTTCTATTTATAAATTTGGAGGACCTGCGTACCAATTTCTTAAAGTACAAATGAATTTGGAGGTAATCTTTCCTTAAAATGCACCTCACGGCTTTATTCACATTTTAATATCATCAGTTGTCTCAAAAGTTTATGCCTCATTTCTCAAGTGCTCCCAATCAGATCATACTCGTCTATGCAGTTAAATTCCCTGCCATTAACAAAAAATGTAGCAAACATCTGCTATGCACAAAGTACAGGGTTTAGCCTAGAAAGATTAAAAAATAAAACATAAATAAGATATAGTATCAGCCAGTGATTTCTGACTCTCTAAAAAAAATGGACTGATTTGGACCCATGGTGCCAAGAAAGACAGACCAACTTTTACCTTAAGTTAGCATAGCTTAGTGGCAACAGTAGAAATATTGCCAGTGTGAAGTACTAAAGAGAGAATAACTCCATCCATGAAATCCTACTCCTAATTAGGAGATGGAGAAACTAATTTATAACTATTTATTACAGACTGAATGTCCATGTGCCCCTCAAAATTCATAATTTGAAATGTAATGTCCAATGTGATAATGTTTGGAGGTGAGGGAGGTGAATATGATTAGTGACCTCCATAGAAAGAAGTGGCCAAGAACTCCCCTGCCCCTTCTGCCATTTGAAGACTTACAGCACAAAAACATCTTCTACGGACCAAGCAGTAGGAACTAACATGGGCTGTGGATTCAGAAGGCTCAGAGAGGCAACTAGGAACGTTGTAAACTTGACATTTTGGCCTTGTGTTTCTGAATCTGTTATCTTGTTCTGTAAACTGCAAGATTCTGGCAATACTGCAGAGCTGCTGTGCATATTGGAAATGACAGCTATGCTCAGCAAGGCGTGTGTTAACATCTGACAAGGAGAGAGCTATTAATAGAGCTCGTACTACAAATGTTAGACTTTTCATTAGAATTGCCTTTAATATTTCCAGTATGTATCTCCTTGTTGTGGGATGGAATTCAGTATCAAAATAGAAGAAGAAAAGGTCTGTGATTAGACTTCCTTGAGTCTTATCTCCATATTTTTCATTTATAGCTTTTAGGCTTTAGGCAATTTTCTTAATCTTTATTGACATCTCAGTTTCCTCATCTATAAAACTAACCTCAATAAACTTAACTACATGAGCTGCAGCCAATTTTGAGAAGTATGCTGGCCATTTCCGTACAGAAGTAAGAAGAGCTGCTTATATTTTGCACCCCTTCCCTGGCAAATACAGGTAGAAAAAAATAAGATAAAAATTTTACATTAGGAAAGGTAGGGCAATATTAGGAAGGAACATTGGAAAATTATAGCAGAAACTTCTCTGTCCCCAGCCCACTGTATCTTATGAAAAAAGTGATGTCTAAGTCAATTCATCCTTTGATTGAGATAGTTACTTATCATTGATTCATATTGATGATATTTGGTTACCATGACCTCATTATAAAAAGGTGGATCCAATTAGGAACTTGTTTACATTATAATAACATATAACTTGGCTAAGACATTTCCTACTAATACTAAGGTGTCTAATTTTATTCAGCCAATAAATACTGCTTGAGGCTATATGTGTGATAGTTGTGTCTGAATTTACTAACAGCTAAATTCCAATTTCCTTGAAATGTCCCCTGGCATTTTAAATGTTTCCCCTGCCAAAGAAATACATGTTTTTGTTTTTCTTTTCCTTCCATTAATATTTCCAAGTTTCAACTCAGATGCTCTGTTAGAATTAATTTTCTAATTATAGGAAATATAGTCTGTATTATCTTTTATTTTCT